>NC_058081.1:276087401-276237401 GCF_014858855.1 Bufo gargarizans | reverse complement strand
GTCTGCTCCAGCTGAAACATTAACATGATAGTGTTTTATGAATGTGTTTATACTTGACCAGGTAGCAGCTTTGCAGATGGTATCTAGGGAAACGCCAGCCTTCTCTGCCCAAGAGGATGCCATTTCCCTGGTGGAATGGGCTTTAATGTTGGTCGGGCTAGACAAACCTACTATGGGAGTAACAGCATGAGATGGTAGATTTAATCCAGCGCCCGATAGAGGCCTTGGAAAAAAATTTCCCCTTGCTCTGCCCTGCAAACTGAACTAGGAGGTTATCATCTTTCCTAAAATATTTGGTGACTGTCAGATTCAGGATAATGGCCTCTCTTAAGTCCAGGAGATGGAATAGTGTCTCATCTGGGCTAAGAACGTTTGTAGGGAAGGATGGCAGAATGATTTCCTGGTCTCTGTGGAAGTTTGATACCACTTTGGGAAGGAAACGCAGATCTAATTTAAATACTATTCTGTCTGGAAATATCGAAAGGTAGGGTTCTTGGCAGGATAGGGCCTAGATTTCCCCTAAGCGCCTGGCCGATGTAATGGCGATTAAAAATGGCATCTTGTATGACAGGTGTTTGATAGAGATGTCTGACAAAGGTGTGAATGGGGGCTTCGTCAGACCTCTCAATACTACATTTAAGTCCCATTGTGGTACCCTTGGGGTAAGGGACGGTCTTATTCTGGACACTGCCTGTATGAAACTCCTAATCCACCTGTGGCTTAGGTGTTCGTACCGAATTTTAAGGTGTCCGTGACACGGACCCTAACATTTTCGTAAAAGTCCGGGTTTGGGTTCGGTGTTCGTCGCTTTCTTGGCGCTTTTTGAAAGGCTGCAAAGCAGCCAATCAACAAGCGTCATACTACTTGCCCCAAGAGGCCGTCACAGCCATGCCTACTATTGGCTGTGATTGGCCAGAGCACCATGTGACCCAGCCTCTATTTAAGCTGGAGTCACATAGCGCCGCCCGTCACTCTGCTCTGATCAGCATAGGGAGAGGTTGCAGCTGCGACGTTAGGGCGAGATTAGGCAGTGATTAACTCCTCCAAAAGACTTCATTCAGAGATCGATCTGCAGCTGTGGATGATTGAACTGCTGCTATTGAATTGCTCACTGTTTTTAGGCTGCCCAGAGCGTTTTTCAGTCACTTTTTTCTGGGGTGATTGGCGGCCATTTTGTGTCTTGTGGTGTGCCAGCACAAGCTGCCACCAAGTGCATTTAACCCTCAATGGTGTGGTTGTTTTTTGGCTAAATCCTACATCAGGGTCAAGCTGTCACACCAAGTGCATTTAAACAGCAATAGTGTGGTTATTTTTTGGCCATATACTACATCAGGGGCAAGCTGTCACCAAGTGCATTTAACCCTCAATGGTGTGGTTGTCTTTTGGCTAAATCCTGCATCAGGGTCAAGCTGTCACACCAAGTGCATTTAACCATCAATAGTCTGGTTATTTTTTGGCCATATACTACATCAGGGGCAAGCTGAGCCTGTCACCAAGTGCATTTAACCCTCAATAGTGTGGTTGGTCAAGCTGTCACACCAAGTGCATTTAACCATCAATAGTATGGTTATTTTTTGGCCATATCCCAGTCTAATTCTGTCAGTAAACGTATACCTGTCACCCAGCGCCTAAATAAAAGGCCTCAAATTTATATCCAGCTAAATCTGTCGTTACTGCTGTGGCTGGTCAAGTTATTTAGTGTCCGTCAAAGCACAGTTTTTGTTCTGGGTTGAAATACAATTCCCAATTTAGCAATTTCCTAATTTAGTGGTTTCTGCTGTATCAGAGCTATTTTAAATCTATCCCTAAAAGGGTATATTAGATTCAAGGTGCACATAGGATCATTCTGAATAACTTCACACACACGCTACTGTGCATTTCCAAGTCTAATTCTGTCAGTAAACCTATACCTGTCACCCAGCGCCTAAATACTAGGCCTCAAATTTATATCCAGCTAAATCTGTCGTTACTGCTGTGGCTGGTCAAGTTATTTAGTGTCCGTCAAAGCACAGTTTTTGTTCTGGGTTGAAATACAATTCCTAATTTAGCAATTCTCTAAATTAGTGGTTTCTGCTGTATCAGGCCTACTTTAAATTTATCCCTAAAAGGGTATATTAGATTCAAGGTGCAGATAGGGTAATTCTCAATAACTTCACACACACGCTACTGTGCATATCCCAGTCTAATTCTGTCTGTAAACGTATACCTGTCACCCAGCGCCTAAATAATAGGCCTCAAATTTATAGTCAGCTAAATCTGTGGTTACTGATGTGCCTGTATTAGTGTAATACGGTACCTAAATAGATAGCCAGATAGTGTTAGTTGTCTTTAAAAAAAGGCCTGAATTTGAATTCAATACATTGGGTCAAATAATATTTTTGTTGTTGTGGTGAACGATAACAATGAGGAAAACATCTAGTAAAGGACGCGGACGCGGACATGGTCGTGGTGGTGTTAGTGGACCCTCTGGTGCTGGGAGAGAACGTGGCCGTTCTGCCACAGCCACACGTCCTAGTGTACCAACTACCTCAGGTCCCAGTAGCCGCCATAATTTACAGCAATATTTGGTGGGGCCCAATGCCGTTCTAAGGATGGTAAGGCCTGAGCAGGTACAGGCATTAGTCAATTGGGTGGCCGACAGTGGATCCAGCACGTTCACATTATCTCCCACCCAGTCTTCTGCAGAAAGCGCACAGATGGCGCCTGAAAACCAAGCCCATCAGTCTGTCACATCAGCCCCATGCATACCAGGGAAACTGTCTGAGCCTCAAGTTATGCAGCAGTCTCTTATGCTGTTTGAAGACTCCGCTGGCAGGGTTTCCCAAGGGCATCCACCCAGCCCTTCCCCAGCGGTGGAAGACATAGAATGCACTGACGCACAACCACTTATGTTTCCTGATGATGAGGACATGGGAATACCACCTCAGCATGTCTCTGATGATGACGAAACACAGGTGTCAACTGCTGCGTCTTTCTGCAGTGTGCAGACTGAACAGGAGGTCAGGGATCAAGACTGGGTGGAAGATGATGCAGGGCACGATGAGGTCCTAGACCCCACATGGAATGAAGGTCGTGCCACTGACTTTCACAGTTCGGAGGTAGAGGCAGTGGTGAGATCGAGCCAACAGCGTAGCAAAAGAGGGAGCAGTGGGCAAAAGCAGAACACCCACCGCCAAGAGACTCCGTCTTCTACTGACCGCCGCCATCTGGGACTGAGCACCCCAAAGGCAGCTTCAAGGAGTTCCCTGGCATGGCACTTCTTCAAACAATGTGCTGACGACAAGACCCGAGTGGTTTGCACGCTGTGCCATCAGAGCCTGAAGCAAGGCATTAACGTTCTGAACCTTAGCACAACCTGCATGACCAGGCACCTGCATGCAAAGCATTAACTGCAGTGGTGTAAACACCTTAAAGGGACACTGACAGGCCCAATAACCATAATTAGCTGTACATATCCATGCACAGGTCTTCTAATGTGCATTTAAAACATATAAGTATCCCCCCTGTCCACATTATGAATACTGCAAACTCGTGTTTTATAACCTGAACTAATCCCTGTTCTTTCTGCCCAAGGGGCGGGATTTCAGCTTCTCTTGTGCCCAGAGAAGCTGAAACCCCGCCCCTTGGGCAGAAAGAACAGGGATTACTTCAGGTTATAAAACACGAGTTTGCAGTATTCATAATGTGGACAGGGGGGATACTTATATGTTTTAAATGCACATTAGAAGACCTGTGCATGGATATGTACAGCTAATTATGGTTATTGGGCCTGTCAGTGTCCCTTTAAAACCAAGGAAGTCACTCAGGCTCCCCCTGCTACCTCTTCTGCTGCTGCCGCCTCGGCCTCTTCTGCTGCTGCCGCCTCAGCCTCTTCTGCTGCTGCCGCCTCAGCCTCTTCTGCTGCTGCCGCCGCCTCGGCCTCTTCCTCCGCCTCTGGAGGAACGTTGGCACCTGCCACCCAGCAAACAGGGGATGTCCCACCAACACCACCACCTCCGTCACCAAGCATCTCAACCATGTCACACGGCAGCGTTCAGCTCTCCATCTCACAAACATTTGAGAGAAAGCGTAAATTCCCAACTAGCCACCCTCGATCCCTGGCCCTGAAGGCCAGCATTTCTAAACTACTGGCCTATGAAATGCTGTCATTTAGGCTGGTGGACACAGACAGCTTCAAACAGCTCATGTCGCTTGCTGTCCCACAATATGTTGTTCCTAGCCGGCACTACTTCTCCAAGAGAGCCGTGCCTTCCCTGCACATCCAAGTATCCGATAAAATCAAGTGTGCACTGCGCAACGCCATCTGTAGCAAGGTCCACCTAACCACAGATACGTGGACCAGTAAGCACGGCCAGGGACGCTATATCTCCCTAACTGCACACTGGGTAAATGTAGTGGCAGCTGGGCCCCAGGCGGAGAGCTGTTTGGCGCACGTCCTTCCGCCGCCAAGGATCGCAGGGCAACATTCTTTGCCTCCTGTTGCCACCTCCTCCTACTCAGCTTCCTCCTCCTCTTCTTCCACCTGCTCATCCAGTCAGCCACACACCTTCACCACCAACTTCAGCACAGCCTGGGGTAAACGTCAGCAGGCCATTCTGAAACTCATATGTTTGGGGGACAGGCCCCACACCGCACAGGAGTTGTGGCGGGGTATAGAACAACAGACTGATGAGTGGTTGCTGCCGGTGAGCCTCAAATGTGGCCAGCCAGGGCCCACTACTGGAGGACGAGGAGGACGAGGATGAGGAGGAGGTGGAGGAGGATGAAGCATGGTCACAGCGGGGTGGCACCCAACGCAGCTCGGGCCTATCACTGGTGCGTGGCTGGGGGGGAAAGGCAGGACGATGACGATACGCCTCCCACAGAGGACAGCTTGTCCTTACCTCTGGGCAGCCTGGCACACATGAGCGACTACATGCTGCAGTGCCTGCGCAACGACAGCAGAGTTGCCCACATTTTAACGTGTGCGGACTACTGGGTTGCCACCCTGCTGGATCCACGCTACAAAAACAATGTGCCTACCTTACTTCCTGCACTGGAGCGTGATAGGAAGATGCGCGAGTACAAGCGCACGTTGGTAGACGCGCTACTGAGAGCATTCCCAAATGTCACAGGGGAACAAGTGGAAGCCCAAGGCCAAGGCAGAGGAGGAGCAAGAGGTCGCCAAGGCAGCTGTGTCACGGCCAGCTCCTCTGAGGGCAGGGTTAGCATGGCAGAGATATGGAAAAGTTTTGTCAACACGCCACAGCTAACTGCACCACCACCTGATACGCAGCGTGTTAGCAGGAGGCAACATTTCACTAACATGGTGGAAAATTTTCTGTGCACACCCCTCCACGTACTGACTGATGGTTCGGCCCCATTCAACTTCTGGGTCTCTAAATTGTCTACGTGGCCAGAGCTAGCCTTTTATGCCTTGGAGGTGCTGGCCTGCCCGGCGGCCAGCGTTTTGTCTAAACGTGTATTCAGCACGGCAGAAGGCGTCATTACAGACAAACGCAGCCGCCTGTCTACAGCCAATGTGGACAAGCTGACGTTCATAAAAATGAACCAAGCATGAATCCCACAGGACCTGTCCATCCCTTGTGCAGATTAGACATTAACTACCTTCCCTTAACCATATATTATTGTACTCCAGGGCACTTCCTCATTCAATCCTCTTTTTATTTTCATTTTGCCATTATATTGCGGGGCAACCCTAAGTTGAATGAACATCTCCTCTGTCTGGGTGCCGGGGCCTAAATATATGACAATGGGCTGTTCCAATGTTGGGTGACGTGAAGCCTGATTCTCTGCTATGACATGCAGACTGATTCTCTGCTGACATGAAGCCAGATTCTCTGTTACGGGACCTCTCTCCTCTGCCTGGGTGCCTGGGCCTAAATATATGCCAATGGACTGTTACAGTGGTGGCTGACGTGAAGCCTGATTCTCTGCTATGACATGCAGACTGATTCTCTGCTGACATGAAGCCAGATTGTCTGTTACGGGACCTCTCTCCTCTGCCTGGGTGCCTGGGCCTAAATATATGCCAATGGACTGTTACAGTGGTGGCTGACGTGAAGCCTGATTCTCTGCTATGACATGCAGACTGATTCTCTGCTGACATGAAGCCAGATTGTCTGTTACGGGACCTCTCTCCTCTGCCTGGGTGCCTGGGCCTAAATATATGCCAATGGACTGTTCCAATGTTGGGTGACGTGAAGCCTGATTCTCTGCTATGGGACCTCTGCTAATTTTTATTTATTTTATTTTTATTTTTATTCATTTCCCTATCCACATTTGTTTGCAGGGGATTTACCTACATGTTGCTGCCTTTTGCAGCCTTCTAGCTCTTTCCTGGGCTGTTTTACAGCCTTTTTAGTGCCGAAAAGTTCGGGTCCCCATTGACTTCAATGGGGTCCGGGTTCGGGACGAAGTTCGGGTCGGGTTCGGATCCCGAACACGAACATTTCCAGGAAGTTCGGCCGAACTTCTCGAACCCGAACATCCAGGTGTCCGCTCAACTTTAGTCAGAGTCATAGAAAGCTCCCAATGTGAAAATTTGTACTTTTAACATACTTGGTTTAACCCCTTAAGGACTCAGCCCTATTTCACCTTAAGGACTTGGCCATTTTTTGCAAATCTGACCAGTGTCCCTTTAAGTGCTCATAACTTTAAAACGCTTTGACTTACCCAGGCCGTTCTGAGATTGTTTTTTCGTCACATATTGTACTTCATGACACTGCTAAAATTGGGTCAAAAAAGTTAATTTTTTTGCACAAAAAAATAAAATTTTTACCAATTTTTTTGAAAAATTAGCAAATTTCAAAGTTTCAGTTTCTCTACTTCTGTAATACATAGTAATACCCCCAAAAATTGTGATGGCTTTACATTCCCCATATGTCTACTTCATGTGTGTAGCATTTTGGGAATGATATTTAATTTTTTGGGGATGTTACAAGGCTTAGAAGTTTAGAAGCAAATTTTGAAATTTTTCAGAAATCTTCAAAATCCCACTTTTTATGGACCAGTTTAGGTTTGCAGTCATATTGTGAGGCTTAGATAATAGAAACCTCCAAAAAATGACCCCATTCTAGAAACTACACCCCTCAAGGTATTCAAAACAGTTTTTCAAACTTTATTAACCCTTTAGGTCTTCCACAAGAGTTAATGGCAGATGGAGAAACAATTTAGAAATTTCTATTTTTGGGAAAATTTTCCAATATAATCAATTTTTTCCAGGAGTAAAACAAGGGTTAACTGCCAAACAAAACTCAAAATGGGTTGCCCTGATTCTGTAGTTTGCAGAAACACCCCATATGTGGTCGTAAACTACTGTTTGGCCAAACGGCAGGACATAGAAGGAGGGGAACACCATATGGGTTTTGGAAGGCAGATTTTGCAGGACTGGTTTTGTTTATACCATGTCCCATTTGAAGCCCCCTGTTGCACCCCTAGAATAGAAATTTCAAAAAAGTGACTCCATCTAAGAAAGTACACCCCTCAAGGTATTCAAAACTGGGTTTACAAACTTTGTTAACCCTTTAGGTGTTCCACAAGAGTTAATGGCAGATGGAGAAACAATTTAGAAATTTCTATTTTTTGGAAAATTTTCCAATATAATCAATTTTTTCCAGGAGTAAAACAAGGGTTAACTGCCAAACAAAACTCAAAATGGGTTGCCCTGATTCTGTAGTTTGCAGAAACACCCCATATGTGGTCGTAAACTACTGTTTGGCCAAACGGGCAGGACATAGAAGGAGGGGAACACCATATGGTTTTGGAAGGCAGATTTTGCTGGACTGGTTTATTTACACCATGTACCCTTTCAAGCCCCCTGATGCACCCCTAGAGTAGAAACTCCATAAAAGTGACCCCATCTAGGAAACTACAGGATAAGGTGGTTGTTGTTTTGGGACTATTTTAGGGGTAAATATGATTTTTGGTTGCTCTATATTACTCTTTTTTGAGGCAATGTAACAAAAAAATTAAATTCTAAAAATGTTTCTACATTCGCTATTTAGTTTTGTGGAACACCTAAAGGGTTAACATAGTTTGTAAAGTAACTTTTGAATACCTTGAGGGGTGTAGTTTCTTAGATGGGGTCACTTTTTTGGAGTTTCTAGTCTAGGCTACATCAGGGGGGCTTCTAATGGGACATGGTGTCAAAAAAAAAACTGTCCATCAAAATCTGCCTTCCAGAAACCGTATGGAGTTCCCTTCGTTCTATGCCCTGCCGTGCGGCTATATAGCCATTTACGACCACATATGGGGTGTTTCTGCAAACTACAGAATCAGGGCCATAAATATTGAGTTTTGTTTGGCTGTTAACCCTTGCTTTATTACCGGCAAAAGGGATTCAAATTGAAATTTTGCCCAAAAATGGGTGTTTTGGCACCGTTTTTGTTTTATATTTTTAACACCGTTCATTCGAGGCGTTTGGTCAAATGTTATTTTTATAGCGACGACTTTTACGCACGCGACGATGCCCAATATGTATGGCTCTCAGACTTTGGAGACACTAAGCAGGCATCCTAAAAACTGCGGCCCTCCAGATGTTGTAAAACTACAATTCCCACCATGCCCTGCTGATGGCTGTAGGTTGTCTGGGCATGCTGGGAGTTATAGTTTTACAACATCTGGAGGGCCGCAGTTTGAGGATGCCTGCTCTAAAACTAATATTTTTTTGGGGAAAAAAATTGTTTCTGTGTCTCCAAAGTCTAAGAGCCATAGTGTTTTATGTTCTCTAGTGGACTGTTGGGGATTATAAAAATGTAGTACTCCATGGAAGTGTGATACTCCCTGAAGCAATCGATAACGCAGAGGCCCGGATGATCGGGGCACGTGTCACATTGAGTGGTGGTGTCCTTCCGTATCCCCCTCTTGTGACACACTCTGCATCTTTTTTGGGTTCGTCCCTTCTTTCCAGTATGGGGGACCACACCTGGAAAGTGTTGGCCAGGGACGATCCGGGCGCCTCCAGTTCCCGAGGTACTCCGGCCTGCTCTTTCCCGGTCCGAAAAGATCAGGTCTTTGAGGACTGCCTCATAGAATTGGAGGAATGTCCCTGTGCTGCCAGCGCTTCGGGATAGTACAAAAGAGTTGTACATGGCAACCTGCACCATGTAGACCGTAACTTTTTTGTACCATGCCCGGGTTTTGCGCATGGCATTATATGGCGTGAGGACTTGATCAGAGAGATCAACTCCTCCCATATACCGATTGTAGTCGACGATACAATCGGGCTTGAGGACCGTTGCCGTGGTACCTCGCACAGAGACTGGGGTGGTGCTGTTACCGTGGATTGTGGACAGCATAAGGACATCCCTCTTGTCCTTATACCTGACCAGCAACAGGTTTCCACTGGTAAGTGCACGGGTCTCACCCCTGGGGATAGGTACCTGGAGGGGGTGGGCAGGGAGGCCGCGCTGATTTTTCCGCACGGTCCCACAAGCGAACGTGGATCTGGCGGCAAGGGACCTGAACAAGGGAATGCTGGTATAAAAGTTATCCACGTACAAGTGGTAACCCTTATCCAGCAGTGGGTGCATAAGGTCCCACACGAGTTTCCCGCTAACACCCAGAGTGGGGGGACATTCTGGGGGTTGAATACGGGAATCTCGCCCCTCGTACACACGAAATTTGTAAGTGTACCCTGAGGTACTCTCACAAATTTTGTATAGCTTCACGCCATACCTCGCCCGCTTTGTGGGAATGTATTGGCGGAAACTGAGTCTCCCCTTGAACGCAACGAGAGACTCATCAACCGCGACCTCCCTTCCAGGTACGTAGGCCTGCTGAAATGTGGCCCCAAAGTGATCGATGACCGGCCGTATCTTATACAGCCGGTCATAGGCAGGATCACCTCGGGGTGGACATGCTGCATTATCGGAATAATGCAGACATTTCCGGATGGCCTCAAACCGGGGACGTGTCATGACCATACTGTACAGTGGGGTCTGGTATAGGACGTCCCCACTCCAGTATTGCCTGACACTGGGTTTTTGGACTAGACCCATATGCAGCACGAGGCCCCAAAATGTCCTCATTTCGGCTGCACTGACCGGCGTCCAGCCACCGGGTCTAGCCAAAAATGAGCCTGGGTTTTGAGCGACGAACTGTTGGGCGTACAGATTCGTCTGCTCCACCATCAAATTCACCAGTGGGTTACTGAAAAAAAAACTAAAAAAGTCTATTTCAGTAAACCCCACTGTGGGAATCTGGATTCCAGGATTGCCAGCGAAATCCGGAATCTCAGGCTCAAAGTCCACTGGGGGACACCAGCTAAGTTCATCGGCAGGGGGCTCCGGTGAACTTATTTGGTGGGCCGGGAAACCAGTACGAACCCCAGGGCGGCTCGTACTAGGGTGGGCCACAGGATCCCTAGCATGTGTGGCCCCTGGCTCCGCCTGGCGGCGTCTCCGCCGCCTTGG
Organism: Bufo gargarizans; assembly: GCF_014858855.1. Lineage (NCBI taxonomy): Eukaryota > Metazoa > Chordata > Amphibia > Anura > Bufonidae > Bufo > Bufo gargarizans. The sequence goes on along the minus strand of NC_058081.1, from coordinate 276,226,986 downwards.
TGGCTCATCGTCATCCGATGATGATGAGGAGGATGCAGATGACAAAAGGAACGTGGGGTCATCCTCATCCTCACTGGGGCTCTCGGAGTCGGAGGCAATCTGGGCGTATGCCTCCTCGGCCGAGAACACCCGGCGGGCCATGGGTGTGTGTGTGCGTGTAGGTGTGCGTGTGTGGAAACCTTTATTATATGTGCGTGTGTGTGGGGGCAACGGGTGTTCGCGTACTAAAAAAAGGAAAATAAAGGGGCAAGTGTTAGGAAAAAAAAAAAAAAAGTTCAAAGTTGCTGATCAGCGGTACAACGCTGATCAGCGGTGGGGCGGGCGATGCGCTAACAGTGGACGGACGCTAAAGTGCCGACCAGTCAGCCAACGCAGAAAAATAAAAAAAAAGTGGTGGTAAGGGGGCTAGTGGTGAGGGGGGGGGGGGCTGGGGGAGGGCTGGTGGGGGGGAAGGGGGGCTGGTGGTGGTGGGGGGCTGGTAGGGGGGGGCAAGTGGCAAGGGGGGCTCTGGGGTCTGATAGATGGATCAAAAAAGTTTTGTGTAAAAGTTATTTTTTTATTATGTTTTTTCCTAACTAACTTTTCCCTTCTTTCCCTTCCTAATGGTGCCTCTCCCTCACTGACCCTAACCTACCTGAGTGGCGATGGGTGCAGGAGGGTGATGGATGCCGATTAGGGGGACACAGGAGCTGGTGCTGGACGATGCTGCACGGTCAGGGTGCTGGACAGGAAGAGGAGGGGAGAGAGGAGCGCAGGAAGTTTGAATCTCGCGCCTCTCTCCCCTGCACCAATCAGCACCCTGGACAGCAGTGTTCAGCACCAGGGCCAGCACCGCCTCCTCAAATCCTCGGACTGCGATTGGTGGTGTAAAATTACGCCACCAATCGCAGTCTTTTTCCGGTTCATCGGGTCACAGCACACCCGAATGGACCGGAAACGCAGAAAACCGCAGGTCTGAATGGACCTGCGGTTTTCTGCGATCGTCTATACGGGGGGGTCAAATGACCCCCCCCCTGCGTTGTTACGGGATGCCGGCTGAATGATTTCAGCCGGCATCCCGTTCCGATTAACCCCCGCGGCGCCGGAATCACGAATTAAAGCCATGACGTACCGGTACGTCATGGGTCCTTAAGGATTCGGGAAACCTGCCGTACCGATACGTCATGGGTCCCTAAGGGGTTAAGTCCCATGTCTAGGCCTCTTTGGAGAAAATCAATTTTTTTCTGAATGCAAGGGGGAGATTTATTGGGAGAGGCATTCCCTAGCCAGGAACAGTATTTCTTCCATATTTTAAGATAAATAGCCATGGTGACTTTCTTACGGCTGGATTTCAGAGCATGAATAACCATTCCCGAAAGGCCCTTGCTTTTCAACATTTCGCCCTCAGGATCCATGCCGATAATCGGAATAGGCTGGGGTTCTGATGTATGATTGGACCTTGAGATAAAAGGTTCCCTTTAGGATGGAGAACCAGTTTCTCTTGGGCCAATATGGGACTACCAGTATTACTGTTATGGGATCCCTCAATATTTTTTGCAAGACTCTGGGAATTAGAGCCCAGGGAAGAAAAGCGTACGCTATATCCCACGTCCACTTGACAGAGAAAGCCTCCATTGCCCTAGGATGGTCTCTGGGATTTAGGGAGCAGAATCGATCTACTTTTGCATTTTGTTTTGACGTGAAGAGGTCTACTTGAGGTGTTCCCCATTTCTTGCAGATCTTCTGAAAAATTTCCTGGCACAGAGACCGCTCCCCGGGGTCTAGAGTCTTCCTGCTGAGGTAGTCGGCTTCTATATTTTCTGAGCCTTTCAAATGGATGGCTGTAATGGAAAGAACATTTTCCTCTGCCTACAGGAAGATTTGTTCTGCAAGCTTCTTTAGACCTGGAGATTTCATGCCCCCTTGGTGTTTTAGGTAGGCTACTATTGTTGTATTGTCTGAAAATACTTTCAGGTGTTTTTTGAGTAATAAGTTTTGAGATAATTTTAAGGGTTCCTACTCGGCTCTCAATTCTTTGTAATTTGACGATCTAGTTTTTACTTCTTCTGACCATTTACCTTGCCAGTTTGAGGAGTCCACTTTCGCACCCCATCCCTGGCCGATTGCGTCCGTTATGATTTGGATCTCTGGGACTGTCTCCCAGGTCACGCAATTTAATAGGTTCTTTCTTTCCACCAATTTAGATCTAGTTTTACATAGTGAGGAATTGAAAGTTTTCCGTCTAAGGAGGATTGCTCTCTGTCCCAATTCTGCAGTATCCAGGTTTGTGTTGTTCTGGAGTGTGCTTGGGCCCAAGCTACGGTCGTAATGCATGATATCATCGACCCCAGAACGCTCATTGCTTCTCTTATCGAGCAATTTTTCTGAGCCTAGAATTTTTGCATCCTTACCATGAAAGCTTTTCTAGTGGGAGGGATGACGACTGGGAAACTGAGTCTAGTAATACACCCAGAAATTTTATTTTCGTGTCTGGTATGAAACAAGATTTTTTTCGTGTTTATTAGCCAGCCCAGTTTTGACATCTCTTCTATGACATAGTCGGTCAGTCTGGATGTTATCAGCAAAGACTCTCCTACAATGAGGAAGTCGTCTAAATAAGACAGTTTAGTCTGGAGTATGCTATTATTTCTATTATAATTTTTGTAAAAACCCTTGGGGCAGAAGAAATGCCGAAGGGCAACGCTGTGAATTGAAAATGATTTATTATGCCTTTCTGGTCTTTTAGCGCGAACCTGAGGTAGGATTGCAATTTTTGATGTATGGGGACGTGATAATATGTGTCCATGAGGTCGATGGAAGTCATGTAAGCTCCTTTTTTGATTAGGGGAATTATGGACGCGATCGACTCCATCTTGAATTTTCGGTAGGTTATGTGCCTGTTTAATTCTTTGAGATTTATGATAGTACGAGAGGATGGGTTGGGTTTTTGGACCAGGAATAGTCTTGAGTAAAACTCCCTCCCCTTTCTGGCTTGGGGACTTCTGTTATGATGCCTGAAATTTTTAAGTCTAAGACTTCCTGCCAGATCTTTTTTAACACGCTTGGGCTGTGGGATGTCACTTGAAATCTTTGAGGGTTTTGAGGAAAATTCTATGCAGTATCTGCTTTGTATTATATTTAGGGCCCAAGGATTTTGGGTCACCTTCTGCCATGGGGATAGAAAATTCCTCAATCTTCCCCCGACTCAGGCATCATTGCTTATCAGACTGTTTATTCTGGGTATTAAGAAGGAAACCCCTGCCTTTGCCTCCTTTTGGATAGCTCCATCGTCCCGTCTTCCCTTTACCTCTAAAGGATTTTGACTGGGAAGAGTAGGGACGAAAAGTTTTTTTCTTTTTCCCTTCTGGGAATCCTTTTTGTGTCCGCTGCCTTTTCTAAGATTGTGTCGAGAACAGGCCCAAATACGTTCTCTCCAGAGAAGGCAATGGAGCACAGTTTGGATTTTGATTCTTTGTCGCCCCCCCAGGACTTAACCCATAATGCCCTTCTCACAACGTTTGAGAGAGCTGCGTCCTTCGCGGCGAATCTGACAGATTCCGCAGAGGCGTCAGCTAAAAAGGCCGTGGCGGACCTAAGGAGGATGAAACCTAGGATTTCTTCCCTGGGAGTCTTGTTTTTAATTGATTCTCAAGCTCCTTAAGCCAGATATACATAGTTCTGGCCACTGATGTCGCTGCTATGTTGGTCTTAATACCCAACATGGAAGTCGCCCAGCATTTAGGTAGCAGAGAATCGTCTTTCCTCTCCATTGGGTCAGATAATTGTGAAAAGTCCTCAAATGGGAGGGAAGTCTTTTTTACCACCTTTGCGACCTGAACGTTGATTTTTGGTGTCTCATTAAAGATTTTTGTTTTGGCTGGGTCAAACACAATCTTTGTTTAAATTCTCTAGAGACCCCGAGTCTCTTTTCAGGATCACTCCATTCATCTAGGATCATTTCCTTATGTTTTAATTTACGGGACAGACTTTAGATTTTTTTGTTCTAAGTCCTCCAAACATGCCCATAGTAGTCCATACAGCTCTCAATAGGTCGTCAATGTCTTCAGAATTAAAATAAAATTTCCTTGCATCCTCCACAATTTCGCCCTTAGACAAGTTTTTGTCTTGATAAAACTGTCTGGAGTCGAAGGCACCCAAGTCCATGTCCTCATCAGAGTAGGATGGAATAGATATTCAGTTTTTTTTAGGTGGAGGTAAGGAAACAGACTTAAGCGAGCCCAAGGAGGACTTAATTTTGCTCTGTATCATGGACTTAACCTCCATGAGGATAGATGGCTGTTCCTCTTTTACCAGATCATTAATACAAGGCTGACAGTTTTTTAGTTTAGCCTGTAGCCTTTTAGCACAAGTAGCACAACTTACGTTTCTGGCCTTGATCTTAGCTTTAGCCCCCTATGAGAGAGGAGCGACTATGCATTAGACAAGAATAAGGCACACAGAAAGAAACAATTTGTTTCTTATCCCCAACAGGGTAACTCACTGTTGGAGTGGCCGAGGGGGGGGGGGGATGGGGGGGTTCTGCCGATTCCATGTGGCTTGCCGGGGTATCTGGAGCAGACATCTCCTGGAGCTGACAGGACTTCACAGTGGAGGCAAGGATTATTCTAATGTGCCGCTCTTTACATGCCGAGCAGCGTCTGACATCATTGGTATGCGTGAAAACACGCTCTCCACTGCAGCCTAGCTCCACCCCCATCCGGAAATGCCATAGCGCCAGACGTAGGTAGGGATGCCAGCGTGCTGTGCTCATGGTGGTCTGCTTCCACACTGGAGAGAAGGGAGACCCCGGGATATGAAGGGAAAACAGGCCCCTAATAACAGGGAACGAGTTCCCTCAAGCGCTACACCAGATAGGAACAATACCGCACAAAACAGGTACCTAACAATTTTCTTCTTAAAGCGATACCTCCCACCGGAGGTGCTCTGTGTAGGTGCTCCATAGGGACAGGAAAACACTGAGGGTGAGAGTGGGTGGTGGCCTTTTAAACTCTGTGTTCCTGCCCCTATAGAGGACAAAGGTCAATCTCTCTATGGTAGCTGTCATGGTGGATGATAAGGAATAATTTGTGGAGAATTTTGTTACAAAACAGCTATTTCCTGGCTACAGAGAGACTTTATAGTGGTGTAGAACACTGTGCCTTACAGTATCTCGCATAGGGAGTCTGGTTTGGTAGTGAAATAATACTGTCCATATGACATGCAGATGACAGGCGTCACACTTAGAATCACTGCACACTTCACTTATTTTGGCAGTCATGGGACCAAAACTGACCAAATAACAAAGTTTGTGTTGACGTCACTGATTATTTTGCCCTTCCTCTGATCCGTCAGAACAATAACCCCCCAAAAATGGATACTGTCTGTGGAGCCTCCGCCTTTACTCGGTCAGCATTTGGTCATCCATTAGTATTGCTAATGCCAAATAAAACAGGAGTGGATACAAAACTGAGATGACACGTGAATGGGATATTTGCAAGTCTTCTGTGTTTTGTACCTACTCCTGCTTTTGGCTACCAAATCATAAGCCAATTCTGATGGGACCATACAGGACTTACAACCGCTACACAGACAGAAAAAGGGTCAAATAAATGATGGTGTCAGCCCGGCCGATTAATAATGCACAAAATTACCCTTTACCACATGCCTCTATGGACATTGTGGACATTGTGTAAATAAGGGCATTCTTACAAATAATGGAGCAGAGGATGATTTTGCCTGCCATTAAGGAGACTGCCCTGTGGATTGCTAATTACAACAAGTAAGAATTTATTATATCCAGTACTTGAGTGCTAGAGCGTGGACAAAGTCTAAAAAGATATAGATAGAAGGAAAACTCCTCAAGTTACAGTCGCTTTACATAAGGGAGCGATATTACGGTGCAAGGAGAGGAAATGAAAGCTCCTCCCTTGAAGTCCCTCCTTGATCACCACTGAGTGCTAGCCAGAGAGGAAACAAGATGGCGCTCCCTCATCAGCCAAACTGGGGTGGCATGAAGTGCCCGAAATGCATTCAGCACCCGAAGAGATACGCATCTCTCAAGTGCAACGGCCCTTGAAAGGTAAAGAGGTGGCATTCCCCGTGTCACCACTCTGCCGACCAGGAAGCATGACTCTTTTGAAGGACTAAATCCCATGGTCCCCAGAGAGATTACAGCCCATGAATGGAAATATGTGGCAATTTTAGAAAGCTATTGAGAACTGGACAGTCAGGGTATAGGATCAACCCCATCCCAGGGACCTGATTTTTTAGAGGAGGACCGGGAGTGTGGTGTGGTTTACGGTCAAGAGGGGTCTGGCTTCATCCAAGATGACAAGACTGGGCAGGAGCTGTATGTTAAGATAAATTTTGTTGATAGACTGGCACACTATATCTGGTAACAAGTAGAGAACACACAGGTAATATTTAGTAGTTCATAGTTTATTGTACCCTATTTACAGTAAAAAAAAGTTTATAAATATTCATCATCAAAAAATATAGTCAAAAATATGAAAAATGAGCAGTAGAAAATACACATAAGAGTAAAAAATATAATAGAATATGTAAAATCTAAAAATGGATCAAATATAAACATTGAGGCATAAAATATAAGTAGTCGCCACAAAAGGAAATTATCTCCAAAATGGAATAGCTATGAGTGTTCTTGTTGAGGATATGAATTAATCAACGGTATTGTAATAACTGTATTTCCACAGTAACCCAGTGATATAGTATTCAGATATCCCCAATAATTGGCAACATAGTCATTAAAAGGTTGATAGCTGCATAGTCTGATGTACACTGCTTAATATCAGCAGTAGTGTTGATCGAGCACCAAAGTGTGTTCTGCCAAACACCCGGGCACAATGGAAGTCAATAGGAAACCCCCAAAAGTAATAACTGGAATGGGGCAACTACAGTACCCTGAAAGATTATTAAAATTAGGGCTATTCACTTTAGAAAAGAGACGAATGAGGGGAGATCTAATTAATATGTATAAATATATCAGGGGTCAGTACAGAGATCTGTCCCATCAGCTATTTATCCCCAGGACTGTGACGAGGGGACATCCTCTGCGTCTGGAGGAAAGAAGGTTTGTACACATAGAAAAGGATTCTTTATGGTAAGAGCAGTGAGACTATGGAACTCTCTGCCTGAGGAGGTGGTGATGGTAAGTACAATAAAGGAATTCAAGAGGGGCCTGAAAGTATTTCTGGAGCTTAATAATATTACAGGCTATAGCTACTAGAGAGGGGTCATTGATCCAGGGAGTTATTCTGATTGCCTGATTGGAGTCGGGAAGGAATTTTTTATTCCCCTAAAGTGGGGAAAATTGGCTTCTACCTCACAGGGGTTTTTTGCCTTCCTCTGGATCAACTTGCAGGATGACAGGCCGAACTGATGGACAAACCCAAATGAATTTTACCTCCTTTTCCTCTCACTAATAGAGCTTTCATTTGGTGGTATTTCATTGCTGCTGACATTTTTACTTTCTTGTTATTAATCAAAACGATTTTTTTGCAAAAAAAAATGACATTTTTTTACTTTCAGTTGTAAAATTTAGCAAAAAAAAAATTACATCCATATATAATTTTTCGCTAAATTTATTGTTCTACATGTCTTTGATTTAAAAAAATGTGAGATAAATATCTTGGCTAAAGACAACTTTTCCCATTTTTTTATACAAAGTTGGCATTTGACCAAGATATTTCTCTCACCCAGCATGGGTATATGTAAAATGACACCCCAAAACACATTCCCCAACTTCTCCTGAGTACGGCGATACCACATGTGTGACACTTTATTGCAGCCAAGGTGGGCAAAGGGACACACATTCCAAAGAGCACCTTTCGGATTTCACAGGCCATTTTTTACACATTTTGATTGCAAACTACTTCTCACGCATATGGGCCCCTAAAATGCCAGGGCAGTATAACTACCCCACAAGTGACCCCATTTTGGAAAGAAGACACCCCAAGGTATTTCATGATAGGCATGGCGAGTTCCTAGAATTGGTATATGTAAAATGACACCCCAAAACACATTCCCCAACTTCTCCTGAGTACGGCGATACTACATGTGTGACACTTTTTTGCAGCCTAGATGCGCAAAGGTGCCCAAATTCCTTTTAGGAGGGCATTTGGATCCCAGACTTCTTCTCACGCTTAAGGGCCCCTAAAAAGCCAGGGCAGTATAAATACCCCACATGTGACCCCACTTTGGAAAGAAGATACCCCAAGGTATTCAATGAGGGGGCTTGCGAGTTCATAGAAAAAAATGTTTTGGGCATAAGTTAGCGGAAATTGATTTTTTATTTTTTTTTCTCACAAAGTCTCACTTTCCGCTAACTTGGGACAAAAATGTCAATCTTTCATGGACTCAATATGCCCCTCAGCGAATACCTTGGGGTGTCTTTCCAAAATGGGGTCAGTTGTGGGGTGAATGTCCTGCCCTGGCATTTAAGGGTCTCCGCAATCATTACATGTATGGCCAGCATTAGGAGTTTCTGCTATTCTCCTTATATTGAGCATACAGGTAATGAGATTTATTTTTCTGTTCAGCCTCTGGGCTGAAAGAAAAAAATGAACGGCACAGATTTCTTCATTCGCATCGATCAATGTGGATGAAAAAATCTCTGCCCAAAAAAAAAGAGGGGAAAGGCATCTGCCAGGACATAGGAGCTCCGCCCAACATCCATACCCACTTAGCTCGTATGCCCTGGCAAACCAGATTTCTCCATTCACATCAATCAATGTGGATGAATAAATCACTGCCGGGATTTAAATTATTTTTTTTTATATACAAAGTGTTTGCCAAAGCATAGGAACAGCGCCTCCTTCTCAGCTCATATGCCTCGGCAAACTTATTTTTTACTGCAGAGGAGAAATCTCGTCTTGCAGCGCCGCATACACCGACTTGTGTGTAAGCTTACAGCAGCGCAATGCTTCTGTCAGAATGCACATCAGTGCTGCAGCTAGTCAATCGGTTGGTCCACCTGGAAGGTAAAAAAAACAAAAAAAACAGGCCGCAACACAATAATTTTATTAACTTTGGAACAGAACATATAAACTTTAACTTTTTGAACTGAACATTAACCTTTTTGCTTACTGGTGTTTTTTTTTTTTTTAACCTTTATAGGAAAATCCTCTCCTTCCCCATGGGACAATGTGCAAAGCGCAAATCGCCCAAAGATGTGGCGAAGAGCGTTATGCAATTTGTCCCAGGTGAAAGGAGACGTTTGCAGCAGCTCTGTGTGAATGGGCCCTAATAGCCCTGTGTGCCTGTCCTGGTGAGATGTGATCACTATGCTAGGTGTACCTGTGTGTGGTACTTCCGGAAACACTCCCCTAAGCATAGGGCAGGGTGGTCAGGGCAGTCAGGACAGAAATAGCGGGTGTCACGCCTTATTCCACTCCTGCTACAGACACGACATCTTTTTCGGGGTGACGGTTGGGTTGAGGTACCAGCAATGACATTGGGGAAATGTCGCTCGTGTAGATGGCTAACTACACTGGTGGATGGGGCCACGGAACCTCCTGGGTACAGGAGGTTCTCAATGATCTCTTCCTGAAATTTGAGGAAGGATCCTGTTCTCCCAGCCTTACTGTAGAGAACAAAACTATTATACAGAGCCAATTGAATCAAATATACAGACACCTTCTTATACCAGCGTCTGGTTCTGCGGGAAACTAAATATCTCGTCATTGAAGTCCACCCCTCCCATGTGAAGGTTATAGTAGTGGACTGAGAGGGGCTTTTCAATGACACGGGTTGCTCGCTCAATTTGTATTGTCGTGTCTGCGTGAATGGAGGAGAGCATGTAAACGTCACGCTTGTCTCTCCATTTCACCGCGAGCAGTTCTTCGTTACACAAGGCAGCCCTCTCCCTCATTGCAAGACGAGTGGTAACGAGCCGTTGGGGGAAGCCCGCGCGACTAGTTCGTGCGGTGCCACAGCAGCCAATCTGTTCTAGAAACAAATGTCTGAAGAGGGCCACACTTATGTAGAAATTGTCCACATAAAGACGGTACCCCTTGCTGAATAAGGGTGACACCAAGTCCCAGACTGTCTTCCCACTGCTCCCCTGGTAGTCAGGGCAACCGACCGGCTCCAGGGTCTGATCTTTTCCCTCATAGACACGAAATTTGTGGGTATAGCCTGTGGCCCTTTCACAGAGCTTATACAATTTGACCCCATACCGAGAGCGCTTGCTTGGGATGTATTGTTTGAAGCCAAGGCGCCCAGTAAAATGTATTAGGGACTCGTCTACGCAGATGTTTTGCTCTGGGGTATACAAATCTGCAAATTTCTGGTTGAAATGGTCTATGAGGGGCTGAATTTTGTGGAGCCGGTCAAAAGCTGGGTGGCCTCTGGGACGGGAGGTGGTGTTGTCGCTAAAGTGCAGGAAATGCAGGATGGCCTCAAAACGTGCCCTGGACATAGCAGCAGAGAACATGGGCATGTGATGAATTGGGTTCTTGGACCAATATGACCGCAATTCATGCTTTTTGGTCAGACCCATGTTGAGGAGAAGGCCCAGAAAAGTTTTAATTTTGGAAACTTGGACTGGTTTCACCCGGAAAGGCTGGGCATAATAGCTTCCCGGGTTGGCGGTTATAAATTGTGTGGCATACCAGTTTGTTTCGGCCATGACTATGTCCAAGAGCTCCGCAGTCAAGAACAGCTCAAAAAATCCCAGGGCCGAACTGATCTGAGCTGTCTCAACCTGAACTCCAGACTGGGCGGTGAAAGGGGGAACTACAGGTGCGGCTGAAGTTGGGGACTGCCAATCAGGGTTTGCCAGCACCTCAGGGATTCTAGGGGGTCTACGGGCCCGTCTTTGCGGTGGCTGCGACGGGGTAACTAATGCATGTGCCACCACACCAGCTTCAACTGCCCTTCTGGTGCTCGCCACTTCACCATGTTGTACGGCAGTGCTGGTACTAGGTCCAGGGAGGGCTGCGCTGCTGGTGTATGCCACGTAATCCGACAGCGCCAGACCCACTCTGCTGCCCTTGAAGCGGATCCTGCACAACCTGTGGTCTAGCGACACGGGGCCGGGTACGCCTGGTGCTATCAGGGACCTCAACCTCCTCGTCTGAACTTTGAGTCAGACTGCCACTGCTTTCTACAGGTTCATATTCTGTAGACCTCTTCAGAAGAATACCCCCGTTTGACATTTGGGCAACTAAATTTAGGGGTATTCCCTGAGACTACCCAAGAAAAAAAAGCAAGCCTGTCTTACAAATGGGAGGCTAGCGAAGTACCGGAGGCCGCTGCGGTTGATAAAATATATCAGCGAATAATGGACTGCGGTGTGGTGGGCTGGGCGCTAACTGATCCCTAAACGACCTAACCAAGGGGCCTAAACTATCCTAAAACCTAATGGTCAATACCAGTGAAAAAAAAAGTGACAGTTTACACTGATCACTTTTTTCATTTCACTAGTGATTGACAGGGGCGATCAAAGGGGTGATCAAAGGGTTAATTGGGGTGCAGGGGGTGATCTGGGGCTAAAGTGTAGTGTTGATGCTACTCACTGTGAAGCCTGCTCCTCTGCTGGATCCAACTGACCAAAAGGACCAGCAGAGGAGCAGGGCAGCCATATAACACATCATATTTACTAATATGATCTGTTATCTGGCTTTTGATTGGATTTTTTAAAAATCATCAGCTTGCCAGCAACGATCATTGGCTGGCAAGCTGATGACGCGACCCCCATTGAAGAAATGCCAGCCCGCATTGCGCATATATGCGTCACTCTGCCTGCAGCTGCCGCCTCCGGACCGCGGATCTGCGTTAGGCGGTCCGGAGGCGGTTAACAGTGACTTTTGCAGTGACTGCCCCTTTAACAGTGATTTTCACAGTGACCGCCCCTTTAACAGTGACTTTCACAATGACCCCCCCTTTAACAGTGACTTTCACAATGACTGCCCCTTTAACAGTGACTTTCACAGTGACCGCCCCTTTAACAGTGACTTTCACAGTGACCGCCCCTTTAACAGTGACTTTCACAGTGACTACCCCTTAACAGTAACAACCCCTTTAACAGTGACTTTCACAGTAACCGCACCTTTAACAGGGACCTTCAAAGAGCTCACCCGTTTAATAACAGTGACCTCCACAGTGTCCACCCATTTAATTACAGTGACCTCCACTGTGTCCAACACTTTAAAAACAGTGACCTCCACAGTACCCGCCCCTTTAAGCAGTAAATAAAAATGGCGGGTTGTTATGGAAACCTGGAGTAAAACTGTGTTTATGGAAGTTGGTATTTGAACAGAAAGACTTGCAGGTTTGTATTTGGGGGGGCGGCTCATTTTTTGAGAATATCTCAGGAACGTACTGTCCTAGAGAGCTAAGATACGAGCTAAGACAGGTACGTGTGCCAAATTTGGTGAAGATCGGTCCAGTCGTTTGGTCACGCATAGGGATGAGCGAACTCGAACTGTATAGTTCGGGTTCGTACCGAATTTTGGGGTGTCCGTGACACGGACCCGAACCCGGACATTTTCGTAAAAGTCCGGGTTCGGGTTCGGTGTTCGTCGCTTTCTTCGCGCTTTTGTGACGCTTTCTTGGCGCTTTTTGAAAGGCTGCAAAGCAGCCAATCAACAAGCGTCATACTACTTGCCCCAAGAGGCCATCACAGCCATGCCTACTATTGGCATGGCTGTGATTGGCCAGAGCACCATGTGACCCAGCCTCTATTTAAGCTGGAGTCACATAGCGCCGCCCGTCACTCTGCTCTGATTAGCGTAGGGAGAGGTTGCGGCTGCGACAGTAGGGCGAGATTAGGCAGATTAACTCCTCCAAAGGACTTGATTAACTGATCGATCTGCAGCTGTGGATCATTGAGCTGCTGATCCTCAATTGCTCACTGTTTTTAGGCTGCACAGACCGTTTGTCAGTCACATTTTTCTGGGGTGATCGGCGGCCATTTTGTGTCTTGTGGTGCGCCAGCACAAGCTGCGACCAAGTGCATTTAACCCTCAATGGTGTGGTTGTTTTTTGGCTAAAGCCTACATCAGGGTGAAGCTGTCACACCAAGTGCATTTAACCAGCAATAGTCTGTTCATTTTTTGGCCATATACAAAATCAGGGGCAAGCTGCGCCTGTCACCAAGTGCATTTAACCCTCAATGGTGTGGTTGTTTTTTGGCTAAAGCCTACATCAGGGTGAAGCTGTCACACCAAGTGCATTTAACCAGCAATAGTCTGTTCATTTTTTGGCCATATACTAAATCAGGGGCAAGCTGCGCCTGTCACCAAGTGCATTTAACCCTCAATGGTGTGGTTGTTTTTTGGCTAAAGCCTACATCAGGGTGAAGCTGTCACACCAAGTGCATTTAACCAGCAATAGTCTGTTTATTTTTTGGCCATATCCCAGTCTAATTCTGTCACTAAATCCATACCGGTCACCCAGCGCCTAAATACTAGGCCTCAAATTTATATCCCGCTAAATCTGTCCTTAGTGCTGTAGCTGGGCGAGTTATTTAGTGTCCGTTCAAGCACATTTCTTGTTCTGGGTTGAAATACAATTCCCAATTTAGCAATTTCATAATTTAGTGGTTTCTGCTATATCAGAGCTATTTGAAATCTATCCCTAAAAGGGTATATAATATTCAAGGTGCACATTGGGTCATTCAGAATAACTTCACACACACCCGCTACTGTGTATTTCCAAGTCTAATTCTGGCACTAAACCCATACCTGTCACCCAGCGCCTAAATACTAGGCCTCAAATTTATATCCTGCTAAATCTCTCGTTACCGCTGTCCTGTTGTGGCTGGGAAAGTTATTTAGTGTCCGTCAAAGCACATTTTTTGTTCTGGGTTGAAATACAATTCCCAATTTAGCAATTTCATAATTTAGTGGTTTCTGCTATATCAGAGCTATTTGAAATCTATCCCTAAAAGGGTATATAATATTCAAGGTGCACATTGGGTCATTCAGAATAACTTCACACACACACGCTTCTGTGCATTTCCAAGTCTAATTCTGTCACTAAATCCATACCGGTCACCCAGCGCCTAAATACTAGGCCTCAAATTTATATCCCGCTGAATTTGAATACAATACATTGGGCCAAATAATATATTTGTTGTTGTGGTGAACCATAACAATGAGAAAAACATCTAGTAAGGGACGCGGACGTGGACATGGTCGTGGACATGGTCGGACATGGTGGGTGACGTGAAGCCTCATTCTCTGCTATGACATGCAGACTGATTCTCTGCTGTCATGAAGCCAGATTGTCTGTTACGGGACCTCTCTGCTCTGCCTGTGTGCTAGGCCTAAATATATGCCAATGGACTGTTGCAGTGGTGGCTGACGTGAAGCCTCATTCTCTGCTATGACATGCAGACTAATTCTCTGCTGACATGAAGACAGATTCTCTGTTACGGGACCTCCCTCCTCTGCCTGGGTGCTGGGCCTAAATATATGCCAATGGACTGTTGCAGTGGTGGCTGACGTGAAGCCTCATTCTCTGCTATGACATGCAGACTGATTCTCTGCTGACATGAAGCCAGATCGTCTGTTACGGGACCTCTCTGCTCTGCCTGTGTGCTAGGCCTAAATATATGCCAATGGACTGTTGCAGTGGTGGCTGACGTGAAGCCTCATTCTCTGCTATGACATGCAGACTAATTCTCTGCTGACATGAAGCCAGATTGTCTGTTACGGGACCTCTCTCCTCTGCCTGTGTGCTAGGCCTAAATATATGCCAATGGACTGTTGCAGTGGTGGCTGACGTGAAGCCTCATTCTCTGCTATGACATGCAGACTAATTCTCTGCTGACATGAAGCCAGATTGTCTGTTACGGGACCTCTCTCCTCTGCCTGGGTGCTGGGCCTAAATTTATGACAATGGACTGTTGCAGTGGTGGCTGACGTGAAGCCTGATTCTCTGCTATGACATGCAGACTGATTCTCTGCTGACATGAAGCCAGATCCTCTGTTACGGGACCTCTCTCCTCTGCCTGTGTGTGTGCTGGGCCTAAATATATGCCAATGGACTGTTGCAGTGGTGGCTGACGTGAAGCCTCATTCTCTGCTATGACATGCAGACTGATTCTCTGCTGACATGAAGCCAGATTCTCTGTTACGGGACCTCTCTCCTCTGCCTGTGTGTGTGCTGGGCCTAAATATATGCCAATGGACTGTTGCAGTGGTGGCTGACGTGAAGCCTCATTCTCTGCTATGACATGCAGACTAATTCTCTGCTGACATGAAGACAGATTCTCTGTTACGGGACCTCCCTCCTCTGCCTGGGTGCTGGGCCTAAATATATGCCAATGGACTGTTGCAGTGGTGGCTGACGTGAAGCCTGATTCTCTGCTATGACATGAAGACTGATTCTCTGCTGACATGAAGCCAGATTGTCTGTTACGGGACCTCTCTCCTCTGCCTGGGTGCCGGGGCCTAAATATCTGAGAATGGACTGTTCCAGTGGTGGGTGACGGGAAGCCAGATTCTCTGCTATGGAACCTCTCTCCAATTGATTTTGGTTAATTTTTATTTATTTAATTTTTATTTTAATTCATTTCCCTATCCACATTTGTTTGCAGGGGATTTACCTACATGTTGCTGCCTTTTGCAGCCCTCTAGCTCTTTCCTGGGCTGTTTTACAGCCTTTTTAGTGCCGAAAAGTTCGGGTCCCCATTGACTTCAATGGGGTTCGGGTTCGGGACGAAGTTCGGATCGGGTTCGGATCCCGAACCCGAACATTTCCGGGATGTTCGGCCGAACTTCTCGAACCCGAACATCCAGGTGTTCGCTCAACTCTAGTCACGCATAAAGAACATCCAGACAGAAATTATTTATTTATATATATATATATATATATATATATATATATATATATATATAAATAATTACACAGGGAGTGCAGAATTATTAGGCAAGTTGTATTTTTGAGGATTAATTTTATTACTGAACAACAACCATGTTCTGAATGAACCCAAAAAACTCATTAATATCAAAGCTGAATATTTTTGGAAGTAGTTTTTAGTTTGTTTTTAGTTTTAGCTATTTTAGGGGGATATCTGTGTGTGCAGGTGACTATTACTGTGCATAATTATTAGGCAACTTAACAAACAATAAATATATACCCATTTCAATTATTTATTTTTACCAGTGAAACCAATATATCATCTCAACATTCACAAATATACATTTCTGACATTCAAAAACAAAAACAAATCAGTGACCAATATAGCCACCTTTCTTTGCAAGGACACTCAAAAGCCTGCCATCCATGGATTCTGTCCGTGTTTTGAACTGTTCACCATCAACATTGCGTGCAGCAGCAACCACAGCCTCCCAGACACTGTTCAGAGAGGTGTACTGTTTTCCCTCCTTGTAAATCTCACATTTGATGATGGATCACAGGTTCTCAATGGGGTTCAGATCAGGTGAACAAGGAGGCCATGTCATTAGATTTTCTTCTTTTATACCCTTTCTTGCCAGCCACGCTGTGGAGTACTTGGACGCGTGTGATGGAGCATTGTCCTGCATAAAAATCATGTTTTTCTTGAAGGATGCAGACTTCTTCCTGTACCACTGCTTGAAGAAGGTGTCTTCCAGAAACTGGCAGTAGGACTGGGAGTTGAGCTTGACTCCATCCTCAACCCGAAAAGGCCCCACAAGCTCATCTTTGATGATACCAGCCCAAACCAGTACTCCACCTCCACCTTGCTGGCGTCTGAGTCGGAATGGAGCTCTCTGCCCTTTACCAATCCAGCCACGGGCCCATCCATCTGGCCCATCAAGACTCACTCTCATTTCATCAGTCCATAAAACCTTATAAAAATCAGTCTTGAGATATTTCTTGGCCCAGTCTTGACGTTTCAGTTTGTGTGTCTTGTTCAGTGGTGGTCGTCTTTCAGCCTTTCTTACCTTGGCCATGTCTCTGAGTATTGCACACCTTGTGCTTTTGGGCACTCCAGTGATGTTGCAGCTCTGAAATATGGCCAAACTGGTGGCATGTGGCATCTTGGCAGCTGCACGCTTGACTTTTCTCAGTTCATGGGCAGTTATTTTGTGCCTTGGTTTTTCCACACGCTTCTTGCGACCCTGTTGACTATTTTGAATGAAACGCTTGATTGTTCGAAGATCACGCTTCAGAAGCTTTGCAATTTTAAGAGTGCTGCATCCCTCTGCAAGATATCTCACTATTTTTGACTTTTCTGAGCCTGTCAAGTCCTTCTTTTGACCCATTTTGCCAAAGGAAAGGAAGTTGCCTAATAATTATGCACACCTGATATAGGGTGTTGATGTCATTAGACCACACCCCTTCTCATTACAGAGATGCACATCACCTAATATGCTTAATTGGTAGTAGGCTTTCGAGCCTATACAGCTTGGAGTAAGACAACATGCATAAAGAGGATGATTTGGTCAAAATACTCATTTGCCTAATAATTCTGCACTCCCTGTATATGAGACTAGCAAAAGGACCCGACTTCGCATGGGTATTTTTCATTTATTTTATTTAATGTTTTTGTGTGTTGTATCCCCTATAACAGTGACCTCCACAGCCCCCACCCCTTAAAACTCACACCCCACAGTGCCCCCTAATTAACCACTTCAGCCCCGCTAGGTGAAACCCCCTTCATGACCAGAGCACTTTTTACACTTCGGCACTACACTCCTTTCACCGTTTATCGCTCGGTCATGCAACTTACCACCCAAATGAATTTTACCTCCTTTTCTTCTCACTAATAGAGCTTTCATTTGGTGGTATTTTATTGCTGCTGACATTTTTACTTTTTTTGTTATTAATCAAAATGTAACGATTTTTTTGCAAAAAAATGACATTTTTCACTTTCAGCTGTAAAATTTTGCAAAAAAAGCGACATCCATATATACATTTTTCGCCAAATTTATTGTTCTACATGTCTTTGATAAAAAAAAATGTTTGGGCAAAAAAAAAATGGTTTGGGTAAAAGTTATAGCATTTACAAACTATGGTACAAAAATGTGAATTTCCGCTTTTTGAAACAGCTCTGACTTTCTGAGCACCTGTCATGATTCCTGAGGTTCTACAATGCCCAAACAGTAGAAAACCCCCACAAATGACCCCATTTCGGAAAGTAGACACCCTAAGGTATTCGCTGATGGGCATAGTGAGTTCATAGAACTTTTTATTTTTTGTCACAAGTTAGCGGAAAATGATGATGATTTTTTTTTTTTTTTTTTTTCTTACAAAGTCTCATATTCCACTAACTTGCGACAAAAAATAAAAAATTCTAAAAACTTGCCATGCCCCTCACGGAATACCTTGGGGTGTCTTCTTTCCAAAATGGGGTCACTTGTGGGGTAGTTATACTGCCCTGGCAATTTAGGGGCCCAAATGTGTGAGAAGAACTTTGCAATCAAAATGTGTAAAAAATGACCGGTGAAATCCAAAAGGTGCACTTTGGAATATGTGCCCCTTTGCCCACCTTGGCAGCAAAAAAGTGTGACACATCTGGTATCGCCGTACTCAGGAGAAGTTGGGGAATGTGTTTTGGGGTGTCATTTTACATATACCCATGCTGGGTGAGAAAAATATCTTGGTCAAATGCCAACTTTGTATAAAAAAATGGGAAAAGTTGTCTTTTGCCAAGATATTTCTCTCACCCAGCATGGGTATATGTAAAATGACACCCCAAAACACATTCCCCAACTTCTCCTGAGTACGGCGATACCAGATGTGTCACACTTTTTTGCTGCCAAGGTGGGCAAAGGGGCACATATTCCAAAGTGCACCTTTCAGATTTTGCAGGCCATTTTTTACACATTTTGATTGCAAGGTACTTCTCACACATTTGGGCCCCTAAATTGCCAGGGCAGTATAACTACGCCACAAGTGACCCCATTTTGGAAAGAAGACACCCCAAGGTATTCCGTGAGGGGCATGGCGAGTTCCTAGAATTATTTATTTTTTGTCACAAGTTAGCGGAAAATGATGATTTTTTTTTTTCTCTTTTTTCCTTACAAAGTCTCATATTCCACTAACTTGCGACAAAAAATAAAAAATTCTAGGAACTCTCCATGCCCCTCACGGAATACCTTGGGGTGTCTTCTTTCCAAAATGGGGTCACTTGTGGCGTAGTTATACTGCCCTGGCAATTTAGGGGCCCAAATGTGTGAGAAGAACTTTGCAATCAAAATCTGTAAAAAAAATGACCGGTGAAATCCGAAAGGTGCACTTTGGAATATGTGCCCCTTTGCCCACCTTGGCATCAAAAAAGTGTCACACATCTGGTATCGCCGTACTCAGGAGAAGTTGGGGAATGTGTTTTGGGGTGTCATTTTACATATACCCATGCTGGGTGAGAGAAATATCTTGGCAAAAGACAACTTTTCCCATTTTTTTATACAAAGTTGGCATTTGACCAAGATATTTTTCTCACCCAGCATGGGTATATGTAAAATGACACCCCAAAACACATTCCCCAACTTCTCCTGAGTACGGCGATACCAGATGTGTGACACTTTTTTGCAGCCTAGATGCGCAAAGGGGCCCAAATTCCTTTTAGGAGGGCATTTTTAGACATTTGGATCCCAGACTTCTTCTCACACTTTCGGGCCCCTAAAAAGCCAGGGCAGTATAAATACCCCACATGTGACCCCACTTTGGAAAGAAGACACCCCAAGGTATTCAATGAGGGGCATGGCGAGTTCGTAGAATTTTTTTTTTTTTTTGCATGTTAGCGGATATTGATTTTTTTTTGTTTTTTTCTCACGAAGTCTCACTTTCCGCTAACTTAGGACAAAAATTTCAATCTTTCATGGACTCAATATGCCCCTCACGGAATACCTTGGGGTGTCTTCTTTCCGAAATGGGGTCACATGTGGGGTATTTATACTGCCCTGGCTTTTTAGGGGCCCTAAAGCGTGAGAAGAAGTCTGGAATATAAATGTCTAAAAATGTTTACGCATTTGGATTCCGTGAGGGGTATGGCGAGTTCATGTGAGATTTTATTTTTTGACACAAGTTAGTAGAATATGAGACTTAGTAAGAAAAAACAAAAACAAACAAAAAATTTCCGCTAACTTGTGCCAAAAAAAATGTCTGAATGGAGCCTTACCGGGGGGGGGGGGGGGGGGGGTGATCAATGACAGGGGGGTGATCAATGACAGGGGGGTGATCACCCATATAGACTCCCTGATCACCCCCCTGTCACTGATCACCCCCCCTGTAAGGCTCCATTCAGACATCCGCATGATTTTTTACGGATCCATGGATACATGTATCGGATCCACAGAACGCATGCGGACGTCTGAATGGAGCCTTACAGGGGGGTTATCAATGACAGGGGGTGATCAGGGTAATCAGGGTGATCACCCCCCTGTCACTGATCACCCCCCCTGTAAGGCTCCATTCAGACATCCGCATGATTTTTTACGGATCCATGGATACATGTATCGGATCCACAGAACGCATGCGGACGTCTGAATGGAGCCTTACAGGGGGGTTATCAATGACAGGGGGTGATCAGGGTGATCACCCCCCTGTCACTGATCACCCCCCCTGTAAGGCTCCATTCAGACATCCGTATGATTTTTTACGGATCCATGGATACATGGATCGGATCCACAAAACGCATGCGGACGTCTGAATGGAGCCTTACAGGGGGGTTATCAATGACAGGGGGGTGATCAGGGAGTGTATATGGGTGATCACCCGCCTGTCATTGATCACCCCCTGTAAGGCTCCATTCAGACGTCCGCATGTGTTTTGCGGATCCGATCCATGTATCCATGGATCCGTAAAAATCATGCGGACGTCTGAATGGAGCCTTACAGGGGAGTGATCAATGACAGGGGGGTGATCAATGACAGGGGGGTGATCAGGGAGTGTATATGGGTGATCACCCGCCTGTCATTGATCACCCCCCTGTAAGGCTCCATTCAGACGTCCGTATGCTTTTTGCGACTCCGATCCATGTATCCGTGGATCCGTAAAAATCATACGGACGTCTGAACGGAGCCTGACAGGGGGGTGATCAATGACAGGGCGGTGATGAATGACAGGGGGGTGATCAGGGAGTTTATATGGGGTGATCATGGGTGATCAGGGGTTTATAAGGGGTTAATAAGTGACGGGGGGGGGGTGTAGTGTAGTGTAGTGTGGTGTTTGGTGCGACTGTACTGACCTACCTGAGTCCTCTGGTGGTCGATCCTAACAAAAGGGACCACCAGAGGACCAGGTAGGAGGTATATTAGACGCTGTTATGAAAACAGCGTCTAATATACCTGTTAGGGGTTAAAAAATTCGGATCTCCAGCCTGCCAACGAACGATCGCCGCTGGCATGCTGGAGATCCACTCGCTTACCTTCCGATCCTGTGAGCGCGCGCGCCTGTGTGCGCGCGTTCACAGGAAATCTCGCGTCTCGCGAGATGACGCATATATGCGTGACTGTGCGCCAGCCTGCCACCTCCGGAACGCACATGTGCGTTAGGCGGTCCGGAGGTGGTTAAAATGTGTCCTCCACAGCAGCCCACTGTCATGGTTTGAATCTCTCTGTGACAATTGCCACACCCATCTGCCTGCCAGCCAAGCCCTTGAACTAATCCCTGCTTACCTCATTTGCATAGCCAATCAGAGGGGGGTTTACAAATTACCAATTGAAAGAGGTGTTCCAACTGTCAATATAAATATATGTGGGGCATTCAATAAAGAATGTTGTCAGTTTGAACTCACATACAGCCTGACTGGTGTTAGTTCTGTGAGAATTAAAACGACACTAGCAGTCGTTTGAGGCCGGATCATCAATGGCGGAACCAGGCAATATTGTGGTCACATCAGGGAGTGCCGTGAGAGTAGAAAAGAGTTAGCAGGGGCTTGTTACACCCACTCCATTAACTTTGACCTTCACAGCAGCCACCACTTTAACAGTCACCTCCGCAGCACCCCACCCACCCCCTTAAAGGGCTTCTGTCAGCCCACTAAACCCTTTTTTTTTTCCCCGTTAATATTAATCCCTACAGTGCAAGCTCCCTGTACATATGCTAAATATTCATTTTCGTTCAGTAGATATTGTTAAAAATCAAGTTTTATAATATGTAAATTACCTTGCTACCAGCAAGTAGGGCGGCTACTTGCTGGTAGCAGCCGCATCCTCCTCTCATCATGACGCCCCCTCCGCCGTTTGATTGACAGGGCCAGGGAACGGGTTCGTTCTCTGCTGGCCCTGTTCGAATTCAAAATATCGTGCCTGCGCCGTTCCTTTCTTTAATCGGTGCAGGCGCACTGA
This sequence comes from Bufo gargarizans, assembly GCF_014858855.1. Lineage (NCBI taxonomy): Eukaryota > Metazoa > Chordata > Amphibia > Anura > Bufonidae > Bufo > Bufo gargarizans. The sequence goes on along the minus strand of NC_058081.1, from coordinate 276,204,763 downwards.
GAGGCGGCCTCTCTCCCGGCCGCTCCATCCTCAATGCGCCTGGTGTAGATGTGACGTCATCGGTGCAGGCGCATTGAGGATGGAGCGGCCGTCAGAGCGGCCGCCTCTCAGTGCGCCTGCGCCGATGACGTCACATCCGCAGCGGAGAACGTAAGGGAGGTCTCCCCTGAGGCCAATACCCTCCCCATCTCCAGATCCTTCCTAAAGGATGCCTTATCAGAGGCTTTGGAGCCCCTCCGAACAGACCTTACCGCTATAAAGGAGGACATGCGCCATATTGGAAGAAGGGTGGAAGCGTTAGAGGACAACCAGACTGCTATCGTAACATATCAGAACGCAGTCTCCTCCACACTGACCCTGCACCAAGCGCACCTGAACTCATTATATACGCTCCTGGAAGACCCGGAAAATAGGAGCAGACGCAACAATTTGCGTTTCAGGGGCATACCTGAGTCTGTAGGCCCTGCAGAAATACCAGAAACCATTGTGAACATATGTCTGCAAATACTCGGTCCAGACTCCTCTCATGAAATTAACATTGAGAGGGCACACAGAGCCCTGCGTCCTAAGCCACAACCCACAGATCCCCCTAGGGACATCATATGGAAATTTCTGCACTATCCAGTGAAGGATGCAATTCTTAGTAAAGCAAGGAATCTCCAACATCTTGCTCTAGAAGACAGTCCCATTTCCATATTTCAGGACCTGGCCCAATCCACTCTGAAAAAAAGAAGGGCGCTTAAATCGCTTTTTTTTATACAAATGGCTATTCCCCTTTGGGTTATCCTTCTTATACAATGGCCAACGCATATCCATCTCTTCTTACAATGATTTACCTAAAGCATATGATATTTTGCAAGTTGTTAAACTGCCGATAGAAAACTGGGACCTTATTCAAGTTAATAAGCCACTTCTGGATCTCCCGTCTGCGGATCCATGGGAGACACCTCGTCCCGGCAAACCCCAAAGATCCAGAAGAAGCCGTCACTCAACTCCAAGATGCCTCCCACTTCATGAGTCTTGAAGGATTTTGGATCCAACCCTAGAAGAAATTCTCATGATTTTCGGGATCCCCTGAATAGACGTTATATTTAAGTATTCCTTAGAAAGTTATCCCTGTGCTGGGTCTTAACCCTTCGCAATATATCCCTAACTCGGAGTTATGATATAGCGGTTTTGATATATGTCCTTCACTAAGTGCCTATATGCTACATATTATGAGGGTACTAGAATAAGTCACATTACAATGTGCAGAAACTCACCCTTACTCTACCACTGGAGTACCTTTTCTCTAATGTTTATTATATACTGGCTAAATCAATATTCCAGACTGTTCTCACTGTTATTATTATTTTATTGTTGGTTTTATGGCAGGTATTACAGGATGTCATCCTTATATTCCCAAATGGAAGGGGAACGTCTCGGCAACCTGATAACTCCACCCTGGATGGTTAAGTACAAACATAATGCACCTTCATATCCTTCACTGAAATTTAACAGTGGTACACACCACTGCGCCCAGCCAGCCTCCCCAACTGTTGCTTTGAAGCACCGCCCAGCTCATGAATATTCAGTTTGCTGGGCGGCTTCTGCGGTCCCCGCTCTGAAGCGCTGCGCTGAACAGTGCCCTGCGCATGCGCCGGATCTTGTGAAGTCGGGGACAGTAAGCGCCGCCCAGCGAAGTGAATATTGATGGGCTGGGCGGCGCTTACTGTACCGGACTTCACAAGATCCGGCGCATGCGCTGGGCACTGTTAAGCGAAGCGCTTCAGAGCGGGGACCGCAGAAGCCACCCAGCAAACTGAATATTCATGAGCTGGGCGGTGCTTCAAAGCGGCAGTTGGGGAGTCTGGCTGGGCGCAAGAGAAGTGAAACGCCGTCCCTTGGGCAGATTGCAGACCGTTGGAGCAGGTTATAAAACGTAAAGTTTACTGTATGTATAATGTGGACAGGGGGGATACTTATATGATTGTAATACCCATTATAAGACCTGTAGTGACATATATATATACCTCAATATGCTTATTGGCCCTGTCAGTGTCCCTTTAAACTACTTCCAACTAAAGTATTTCATACTATGTTAAGTGCGGCGCGCCTACTAATACCTAAATTCTGGCTTTCTGATGAGGTACCTGCCTTCTCTCAATGGATAGGGAAGGTTGATCAATTATGTAGGTTTGAAGAAATTGCTGCATGGGATAATCGTAATATACAATCATACAGGAGAATATGGAAGGATTGGTTCATATATAGAAACATAAAACATAAACCCCCCACTCTTATAACCTGTATTTGATACTCCTAACTATCCTGTTCACTATAAGTGGAATCTGCTCACCATAAATGTTCTATACCAAAACCCTTATTGATAAACTAGATGTGGTTCAATTTTGTACCATCCTTTGTATTTTCCGTCCTGAGGAAATGATGTTATACGATGCCTGCCTAATTGTATGTTAACTTTTTGTTATCTTATATTACTCGTATGTCATCATCTGATATCTATGTGCGATTCAACATATTTGAACATATGTAATTATTCCTATTCTCAATCAAATTATTGAAAAAAATAAAATAAAAAATGATGACTTCCACAGCACCATGCTGTCACGGAGGGGAGTTGGGAAAACCCCCCACCGTGCAATAGCTGCGGCTGCAACGCCAGATAGCAGGGAACAGGGAGCAGGTCACCTCCTAACGTAACCCTAAACACTCTCCTTAGACTCCTAGCGCATGAGCCGCCTCACAAGGTACGGGGGCTCATGCTCACCAACCTAGGACCCTGGTATCCCTGCTACGCCCTAGGCCTGATGACAGGGCAGAGAATGCCTGTGCATCCACGACACGGATGACAGGCGTCTCCAGAGGCCCAGTAGCTGACAGGATGCAAGGCTGTGGGTGAAGCAGTACGGCAGGTAAGTCACAAAGCAAAATAACAATGTTATCTACTCTTACCTGCCGCAGCCAAGATGGACGGAGGCTCCAGGCTGGGAAACCCACGATCTTTCCTTCGCTTAACCCCTCCGGGAAAGCACGCCCCATCCGGAGCCGTCACACACCACAATCAAACCTCCAGACAAAACCCACACCATAACTACATACACCAGGTGGGGGGAGGAATGACAAACACACCAAAGGGGACAACAGACACAGCAAAGGAAACAGAATAATAAATAAGGGTGACTCACACAGACAGGATCACAAACAGCCCAGGAGCAGAGCTCCACACCAAGCTGAACCAAATCCAAACTGACCTTCAGACTTCAACACACCAACATATAAGGAGGCCTGAGGTCACACCCACCACACCTTACTAGACACACCTAGTTCATACACACTAGGGAAGGGGAGACATCAACTTAAAGGGGAAGTGAAAACAACTCAAACCCTGTGCACACCAAACAGGGAATGTGCACACATATAAACACACGTTGCCAGAGGCAACCGCATGCATTGACAGTGAGCAACAAGCTCAGGCTGCTACACTGCCAACAACACCACGTTGCCAGTGGCAACCGCACATGAGGCTGCCAACTAACAGCCCTCACCTGTGGTAAACAACCAACCTGGCCGCTGGCAACTGCATGCGGCTCTAAGAGTAACGACCATATCCAAGGGTCGTGACACATGCCCCCTTAACAGTAACTTCCACAGTGCCCTGCCCTCTTAACAGTAACCTCCACTGCGCTCACCCCTTTTAACAGTGACCTCTAAAGCGGCCCCCTTTATTAGTGACTAACCAGACCCTTAAGGCCCCTTTCACACGAGCGTGACGGATTAGGTCCGGATGCGTTCAGGGTGCGTTCACTGAAACTCGCACTATTTTGCAAGCAGGTTCAGTCAGTTTTGTCTGCGATTGTGTTCAGTTGTTTAGTTTTTTCCACGCGGGTAATGCGTTTTGATGCGTTTTTCACGCGCGTGATAAAAAACTGAATGTTTACAAACAACATCTCTTAGCAACCATCAGTGAAAAACGCATCGCATCCGCACTTGCTTGCGGATGCAATGCGTTTTTCACGCAGCCACATTCACTTCTATGGGGCCAGGGCTGCGTGAAAAGCGCAGAATATAGAACATGCTGCGATTTTCACATAATGCAGACCAGATGCGTGAAAAACAACGCTCATGTACACTCATGTACGATAATATTACATATAATTAATAAGCATATAGTGAATATGTCCAATTAATAATGACACCTATACTCAATATGTATACCGCTCTTAAGGGTGAGAAGTCTATGGGAAATTGCTAGTACCAGGGAAGGGAGGTGCTATGGACTTGATGTGTATTGAGCCAGATGGGGGCAATCACCCTCTGTGTATTGCTCAGTACCAGGTCAGTGCATTCCCTTCCCTGAGCAGCATCAAGGATAACAAGGTCAAATACAAAATATCCTAAAAAGAGTACCCAGAGACAGAGTAAAGATCGTACCAGAAAAAGTCAGGATAGGTGAATATTATCTCCTCGACGTACGTTTCGCCGTTCTGCGTCCTCAGGAGGAGTCAAACATGTCGCCCACTCGCACGTGCAGCAGGCGCCAATGCCGCCGGGTTTCTGCTATTTTAAATAGCTGAAACCCGCACACATGATCAAAAAGTTGCACACACTTTGAATTGATATCACTAAAAAGAACAGATCGTCTCGCAAAAAATGAGCTCTCACGCAGCCTCGTACACATAACTACAAAAAAGTTATAGGGGTCAGAATATGGTTTTAATTTTTTTATTTTTTAAATAAAAAATAACCTTTATCGGAATTGCGTTTTTTACCAATTCTACCCCATTTGGAATTTGTTTACTGCTGTCTACTACATGGTATGCAACTGTAAATAGTGCCATTAGAAAGGACAACTTGTCCCGCAAAAAATAAGCCCTCATAAGGCTATGTGAATGGAAAAAAAAAGTTAGGACTATGGGAAGGCGTGGAGTGAAAAACGAAAACGCAAAAATTGAAAATATCAGGATCCTTAAGGGTTTAACAGTGCCTCTACATAACCACACCCCTTAGTAGTGACCTCCTCAGAGCTCCTATCCCCTTAAGTGACCTCTAGTGATGAGCGGCAGGGGCTATATTCGAATTTGCGATATTCGCGAATATTCGTCATATATTCGCAAATTCGAGATTATTTTCTTGATTGCAAAAAATCGGCAATGTAATATTTGCAAAATGTGCGCGAAATACAGGCGTAGGTCAGTTTTGCTACATTTTCCAAGCTGCTAAAAGTTTCCTGAGACTGGAGAACATGGTTGGCACTGCAGAACATTAAAATGGCTTTATTTGCAGTTAGAGTGCTCCAATATATTCGCACTAATGATACAAATATTTTGGCGCAATACGTGAAACTTCACATTTTAGCAGGTCTGCATGTATGTATGGACAGCAGAACCTATCACACTACCTAACACCCTGCACTGGAATCTATCAGCTACACTATATCAGGATATAACCTACACTAACTATCTGTATAATATATATATATATATATATATATATATATATATATATATAAGCTATCTAACTATCTATCTAATGTACTGTGGAAAGCACAGTCCACAGCAATTACACTGCTGTCTCTCTCAGAACTTATATAGTAAGGGGTAGGCAACTTTCCTATTGGTTGCTAGTGATGTTGCTAGGCTCAGACAAAGACATTGCAGCCTTCTCATTGGCCCACAAGCAAGAAGGGAGGTTACTGATGAAAAAAAAAAAAATGATGATATTCAAAATTACGAATATATATCACCATATTCTAAATATTCGCGAATTCTCGAAGTGCTGATATTCGCGATTAATATTCGCAATTCGAATATTCGCGCCCAACACTAGTGACCTTCACAGCAGCCCACCCACTTAACAGTAACCTATAACAGTGAAGAAAAATGGCTGAGTTGTTATGAAAACCTTGTGTAAAACTGTGTGTATGTCAGGACGGAAGGACCTGTGAGCTTCTATTAGCTAATAAGGGTCATGTGACTGTATGTGGCAGTTAGGATATGAGTGAAGCTGCAAGCTCCTATGGGCTAATATATTTTTGGGGAATATTTTAAGAATGGTACGTCCTAGAGAGGTGAGACCTTTACGAAAACCTTACCGGACACCCAATGTACCTATGTGCCAAATTGTTGCAGATTGGTCCAGTCGTTTGAGCATGTATAAAGAAGAGACTGACAGAAATTAATTTTTACTATTAGAGATGCAAGCCAAAGGACTGTAGACATATAATCCAAAATGTATAAAAATGAAAAAAGGCAGCACTAAAAAAAAATTAGTAAAAAAATTTCAGCTCATAAATAAGTGCTCTATTAATAAGCTGAAACGTTGCGACCACATGGGTGAATAAATACACATTTTTCATTTTCATTTTTTGTGAGTGCTGTATATATATATATATATATATATATATATATATATATATATAGCTTTTCTAATAACTATTATATCCCTTACATGGAGCTAAATATGTATTGATTATCATCTAAAATGATAAAACTAATTTACATTTTACCCACTGAATTATACTATTAGATGAAAAGGATCCTGCTATCTTGCTTGGAATTATTCATGTGCTCTGACATCATCTTGGCATTTTGTAATAATGGCATGTCCAGATAGAATTGATGATACCTCCTCCTCTATAACTGAATATGAATTCATAGATTTTAGCATCCCCAGTAAATAGGACACTTGAGTCCCATATTTGAATTCACCAACATTTCTATGACAGATTTAGATAAAATGGTATTCAAGAAGTGATTGTCATTAGTTGCAGAAAAGAACTCCATCTCCAACACATAACTACTGTGCCATTTCAGTGCAATTCTGTTCAAACTTCAAACATTCCTAGTTAACATAATCAAGTGGCATGAAATATCCTTTAAAATGGCAAGTATACAGCATCATCTCAATTGGTACTTAGCAGTGGTTCTTTGCATCCAAAATGCACAATAGCTTTCAGCAGGGAGTTTTTAAGCATTAGGCCTTGAGTGCAAATGATCAATCAATATAAATCTAGATTCTAAGCCTGCAAGCTACATTTATAAATAAAGTAGAACGACTTTCTTCATTTGTCATGTATAAGCTATATCACCCTACTAGAAATGACGATATTGCTAAGAAAGGTCGTTTTTTTTAAAATACGGCCTGTTCTGTATCATGTTATTTTGTTTACAACGTACATTTTGTTGTGTACCTTCTTTGGGGAGTAATCCTTTTTTTAATGTGCATTTTAGCATTTTCATTGCATTTATAGTGAATATTAAGCTGCTTTGAGCAACAAAATAGAAAAAATGTAACACTCCACCCCCCCCCCCCCTTCATATATTGTCATTTCGGTATAAAGTATTAGCATTGAATAGCTGACTTGCTAAATTAATTTTTTGTCACTTCAAAGTGTATGATATCAGTAGAAATGTTGTCTTTCTTTACTTGAATGCATGTTTGTATGTTATACTTATGAATAAATATAGAAAGCAGTTAATAATGACTGTGCCTATTATTTTCATCACTAAGTAGTGGGTGGTCTAAGTACCCAGTGCTTAGCACTCAGTGGCAGAGAGTATTCATGAGATGGCATGTTATTACAAGCATTTTGTAAAGTTTTAGAAAAAGTATTTAAAGCTAGAAATATGCTTTTGTGTCCAACAAGCGTGATACAATTGGTATAACAGTTGTAGTAAGGTGAAAAGAAATATGTATGGTAAAGTCCTGGAAGGGGTGTATATCCCACCCAGGTTCCTCAACTGGGTGAGGTAAATGAAATCCAGAAAGTTAAAATGGTCTCAGCAATGTGTAGGTTGCTGAGACAGTTTTGTTAAGTTTATGGGCTGGATTTTATTGGACTGGGAAAGGTAGGCTTGGTAGTGGGACCTCCCCAGTCCACCCCATTCTGGGGCAGGTTTTCCCCTAGCCTTAGGGATCCCCAGCTGAGGCTAGCTGGGATAGTTAAGGGGAAATAAAGCACAGTCCAGGCTGTCAGTCTGGGGAGAGTGATGCCTGGAGAAAGTCTGGGAAGCTGGCTGCGCTGCAGGCTAGAGAAGCCGATGTCACCTGACCTGTGCTCAATAGGTGAGCTCGAATCTTCACTGTATTAGCCAGAGCCCAGACGGGCAGGTGTTTATTTTGGTTTGGTTTATGGATTTTTTTTGGTGCTGGACCTTCACTGTAGCCAGTGAGCTATAACTGGGGTTTGCCTGTATTGCCGGAGTGCAATGAAAAATAAAGCATCATTTGGACTTTAACCCTTTGGTCTGCAAGAGAATCTGTCACCACCACCCTGCTTGAAAGAACAATCCCTTACAATTTGTGAAGGATGCAGGCAATAGCAAGTTGCTAAGGGCAACGGCGTGACAGTTGGTGATTCAATGTCCTGGGTGAAAACTGCTACAGCGTTACAAAGTTCATCAGATACCATGGAGGAAATGATGAAGCTGTTTTTGCAGGCCAGTCTGGAGAAAAAGAAAAGATATGCCGAGGATAGAAAGAGACACGAAGAAGTCTTGCATGTCCAACAACAAGCTAATGCGCAACAACAGGCCATGGCACAGCAGCAGAAAACCAATCGTTTACTGCTAGAGCAGATTGCTGTATTGAGAGAGACTGTTGTAGCTCCAACCCCGCGTGTAGATATAAGCCCCCCAGAGACTTTGAATATGAGTAGGGCTGTGCAGCGGGCCTTGCAAAACTTGATACCCGATGATGTTATTGAGGCCTATCTGACCGTATTTGAGAGGGTGGTGAAGAGTGAAAGGCTGCCAGTAACAGAGTGCGCCGTTTTTGTCCGATGAACCACAAAAGACCTACTATGACCTCAAGGTGCAGGATGTTCAGGACTATGCCAAATTAAAAATGGTGATCATGGCTCGTTTGGGAGTTACACCTGCTGTTTATGCCCGGAGGGTCCACATGTGGAGCTACACCATGGACAAGCCGGCCCGATCCCAGATGTTTGACCTTCTCCATCTTGTACGGAAGTGGCTGGAGCCTGAGTATTCTACACTGGACCAGATCGTGGAGAAAGTAGTGGTGGATAACTACTTCAGAGCCCTCTTGGCAGAGCTGCAACGGTGGGTAGGACATGGAGACTAGTGGTGAGCAAGCATGCTCGGCCGAACTGTTGTTCGGCTCGAGCATCTCTATACTTGGCCGAATAATTTGGGTGCTCAAATACAATTTATAACAATGGAAGTCAATGGGAGATCCCCAGGCACCCCCTGCTCGGAAGTGAAGTGGGTGTCTAGTTCATAAAAAAAGATTAGAAATTGATGGAAACCCCATCCATAAGGTTTGGCAACAGCATTAAGAGGATAGCTGGATGTGTCTTAGACTTCTATTATGTACGACATATAATAGACAACCACACAAAGGCTATATGCCAAAAGCCAGGTATGTACAAGCCATCCATCTATCCATGAGACAGATAACAGCCAGCATAACTTTACCATGGCAGCCTTGTGCACTATGAGACATTCCAAACCAGCTCTCATCTGACTGAGAACCAGTAAGCCTAGTAAAGTTATTTTGCATCTGTTGGATGGCTTGGGTGGACCTGCACACCTAGATCAATATCATTAGAGCAACAAAAAGTTTTCTGATTGTCCTAACATAATATTCAATAACCTTTCTATAAAGTTTTTTCATGTAAAAAATCATTTGCATAAACATGGTAATATGGGAAAGACATGCAAATGAGCAGAATCTGCCTTGTTTTTCAGCTGTCATAAGAATATGAAGACCAATAGATGGCGCTATTGAGTTATGAACAGCACCCTCTATTGGTTTCACAATCTTATGACAAGACAAATATTCTTGTCAGAAGACTATGAAACCAATAGATGGTGCTGTTCATAACTGAATAGCACCCTATATAGGTTTCATAGTCTTCTGACAAGAATATTAGACTGCGTATTATGACAAGCTTATTAGTGGAGGGGTCGTAAAAAGACTTATGCATAATACTATATTAGTCCGGGACTTTGCCTTGTTTTGAAAGTTGTGGGAGAAGAAAACACTCCTGTAGAATCTGTGCCTTCTCCTTCAAATAATCATTGCTGTGATTGCAATGGTTTGAAGGAAGAGACCATTGAAAATAATGGTGTCGATAAGGTGCAAAGTGAAGATGTCATGTTAACTGAAATGTCTGCTGAAAATGTGGGGTTATGTGAGGTACATGATAATGACACTTTTTCATTGGAGGTGTTAGCTAGGGTAGATGAAGCTTCCCGTAACATTGGTATGGAGAAATTGAGAGACTCCACTCTCATGAGTGCTCACGGAAATGTTAACGTGATAGATGGTCTACCACAGGTACCAGAAGCTGACCAGAAATGTATGCATTTTGCCATGAATGGAAACCTACTGCATCGAGTTAGCAAATGCAACAATGAAATTGTGGAGCAGCTTCTGGTGCCAAAACCCTATAGACGTATGGTACTAGATCTCACACATAGTCATGTACTAGGGGGTCATTTGGGTGTTAGCAAAACACAAGAGAGGGTACTACAAAAAAAATTCTGGCCTGGAGTGTACAAGGAAGTTTAATTATACTGCGAGACCTGCCCCACCTGCCAGATAAGTGCCCAGACCTCATATTTCCAAAGTCCCTTGGTGCCTCTTCCCATCATTGAGGTACTTTTTGAAAGAATTGCCATGGATTTGGTGGGTCCCATTGTTAAGTCAGCTAGGGCACACCAGTATATTTAGGTTGTATTGGACTATGCCACACGGTACCCGGAAGCGGTACCCTTACTAAACATGGTGTCCAAAAATATAGCCCAGGAATTATTTTTCATGTTCTCCCGCATGGGGATCCCTAAAGAAATTCTCAGGGACCAGGGTACCCCCTTTATGTCGAAGGTCATGAAAGAGTTGTGCAAGTTGTTCAAAATCAGCCAGATACTTACCTCGATGTATCATCCCCAGACAGACGGGTTGGTCGAGAGGTTTAACAAGATCCTGAAACAGATGTTAAAAAAGTGGTCCAAAATGATGGTCAGGACTGGGACTGCCTCCTACTATACCTTATTTTCTCTATTAGGGAGGTGCCCCAGGCTTCTACCCGTTTGAGTTACTATATGGCCGTCACCCAAGGGGTTTACTGGACGTAGCTAAAGAAATCTGGGAGACTGAGGCTACTCCCTATAAGAGCATCATTAAACATGTGGCTGACATGCAAGACCGGATAGTGACCGTGATGCCCATAGTTAAAGAGCATCTGCAAAGAGCTCAGGAGGCTCAAAGCAGAATCTATAACAGGTCTGCCAAGGTAAGGGACTTTAATCACAGGCACAGGGTCCTGATTTTAGTTCCCACTGTAGAAAGTAAATTTCTGGCAAAGTGGCAGGGTCCCTACGAGATTGTGAAAAAGGTGGGTGAGGTGAACTATAAGGTGCACCAACCAGGAAGGAGAAGACCCTTCCAGATTTACCACGTAAATCGGATTAAGCCATGGAAAGATCGTGAGTCATTGGTGGCCACACAGACCATGATTAAGGAGGTGTCACCACAAATTCCCCCGGTAAAAATTTGTACATAAAAATAGAGGACAGTTTTCTTACCTACCAGGCCGTACCCCCCTGATAAAACATTACGTGAGAAGTGAGCCCCACAGTATGGTGAATCAAAAGCCCTACAGGATACCAGAAGTACACAGAAAAGCGGTATCCTTTGAGGTCAGGCGCATGCTTGAGTTAGGGGTCATTGAGGAATCTACCAGTGAGTAGTCAAGCCCTATTGTCTTAATCCCGAAGCCCAATGGGACTTGGAGATTTTTATCAATGATTTCCGGAAGCTAAATGAGTTGTCAAAATTCGATATGTACCCCATGCCCAGAGTAATTGAACTAATTGAGAGGCTTGGGAAAGCAAGGTACATCACGATCATTGACCTTACAAAAGGGTATTGGCAGATACCATTATCAGATGATGCAAAAGAAAAGACGGCATCCTCCATGTCACGAACTATGGATCCGATCGCTCCGGATCCCACAGCTGTGACGTAGTAGTCTGTGACGGAGTCTGCGCACACACAGAGACCTCACGTGATCGAGGTATTACCACTCGGCTAACACCCCCCCACTATACTTCGGTAACTGCCAGCACATGGGTTCCCGGTCCACGAGCCGACTATCCGGGTCATTCACTATCACACAGATCAGTGGATGAACCGGATATCACTTACTGACCAACCGCAGTCAATCACCCCCAGCTACAATTCCTAAATGCAATTTAACTAACTACCTGGTAACGTCTCTTCAAAGGCAAGGTACGTTGTTCAGCAGCTTAGAATATGGAAGACTTGGCTATTTAGATTTTATAATCTTTAATAAGAGGTAAAAAGCAGTGCATACAAGTCTAATGAAAATGACTATAAATCTACAGAATAATAATAACAATATAAATAATCACGACAGTTCAAATGAAAGGGAAAAAGATGAAAGAATACTTAGTTTCTCTGGAGTGTTTCAGATGGTCGTTCATATGTCCTTTTTGAATCCTTGCAAACCCCTTTTCAGTATGTATCAGGGGAGACCCTCAAAGTTCTTCTGATACAGGGATATGCCGTCAATGTCCGATTAAGTGTCTGGTGATGTTCCATGGGTCTCTCTCCTCTGTCCTTGTGCACAGATTTTTATGAACTCTCCCATGGGCAGGAGACTTACTCCTGTCAGCCAATGGCAGCAGAGTGACTGTGAAGCCTAGGGATTGGCCTCCAAGTGTTTTATGACCCCATCAAAGTTCAGGTCCTACAATGAGGATTATACTTAAGCTCGTATCTCCCTGATACATCTGCATATTTTTATACAGAATACATATTTGCGATCCTTATTTATTTACATACAGAATGAGACCACACACGGTAATGCTGGGACCTGTAGTTCTTCTACCACCCATAGGTCAGCTACAGAATCACATCCTCTAGTCATATTTGATACCCAATTAACCACAATACTCTGTAGAGCCTGGATCTGGTGTCAGAAAGGGCATAAGTTGATTCATAAATGGAATATGAAAGTGGACTGGTTTTATGCCCAGAGCTAATTAAGGGCTATTAGCTCTCCTCAAACCAGACCTGGAAATTAATGACGTCACGCTCCAGCCAGGCTTGACAGCGAGCTGATCTTATCTTAAAGGACAGGATGAGTTGGGCCTGGTATAGCCTTTATGACCTTTTATAGCTGGCCTCACAGAGTAGTGGTAATAAAAGTGTCCATCTATATCATAGGTGACCCAGGCTTCAGGAAGATGAGAGTTCAGTTTTTTTACATATGCCAGAAGCATATAAGATGGCTACCCAGAGGAATTATGTATGTATGTATGCCGGCACACTCTACTCCAGAGGGGCTGTTCCAGTACACAGTGATGCCTTTCGGGTTACATGGAGCCCCCGCTACATTTCAAAGGTTGATGGACCTAATCTTTAGGCCACATCGTGACTATGCTGCCACTTACCTTGATGACGTGGTAATTTTTTCATCTGATTGGATAAGTCACCTCTGGAAGGTACAGGTCATGATAGACTCAATTAGTGATGCTGGCCTAACCAGAAACCCGGAGAAATGTGCAGTGGGTCTAGAGGAAGCAAAATACTTGGGCTACATTATTGGTAAATGGCTGGTTAAACCCCAGATCAATAAATTAGAGGCGATACAAAAGTGGCATTGACAAAAAACAAGTCAGAGCATTCCTTGACATAACAGGGTACTACCGCTGGTTCGTAACAAATTTTGCCTCGATGTCAGCACCATTGACTGACTTAACGAAAGGCCCTAAGTCTGTAATGGTGAAGTGGACCCCAGAGACAGAAAAGGCCTTTCAAAGCCTAAAGTCCGCCCTCTGTCAACAGCCAGTGCTCATTTCCCTGGATTTGGGAAAAGAGTTTCTGGTCCAGACTGTTATAAATGGGGAGGAGCACCCAGTACCTAAGCATGAAGTTAACCCTGGCATAAAAAAATTATGCCATAGTGGAACGAGAATGTCTAGCCATTAAATGAGAATGTCTAGCCATTAAAAGTGCTCATTGGAGAATCCAGACTTAAGTTGCTGATGATGGAACTGGTGCTGCCCCTGCCCCCACCCCCAGCAGTCATGGTAGTGGAGCATGAGCGCAGGGGGCCTTCCGGTCATACCTTTGTTAGAATAGGTGATGGCGCACATAGGCAGCAACTAACTGACTACATACGATGTCTCCATAGTTTATCCTCCCTCTCACCGGGTTAAAAAAAAGCCCCATTTTGGACCAGCAGCGAGGGTCTAACATGTTGAGTAGGGATGAGCGAACTCGAACTGTATAGTTCGGGTTCGTACCGAATTTTGGGGTGTCCGTGACACGGACCCGAACCCGGACATTTTCGTAAAAGTCCGGGTTCGGGTTCGGTGTTCGTCGCTTTCTTGGCGCTTTTGTGACGCTTTCTTGGCGCTTTTTGAAAGGCTGCAAAGCAGCCAATCAACAAGCGTCATACTACTTGCCCCAAGAGGCCATCACAGCCATGCCTACTATTGGCATGGCTGTGATTGGCCAGAGCACCATGTGACCCAGCCTCTATTTAAGCTGGAGTCACATAGCGCCGCCCGTCACTCTGCTCTGATTAGCGTAGGGAGAGGTTGCGGCTGCGACAGTAGGGCGAGATTAGGCAGATTAACTCCTCCAAAGGACTTGATTAACTGATCGATCTGCAGCTGTGGATCATTGAGCTGCTGATCCTCAATTGCTCACTGTTTTTAGGCTGCACAGACCGTTTGTCAGTCTCATTTTTCTGGGGTGATCGGCGGCCATTTTGTGTCTTGTGGTGCGCCAGCACAAGCTGCGACCAAGTGCATTTAACCCTCAATGGTGTGGTTGTTTTTTGGCTAAAGCCTACATCAGGGTGAAGCTGTCACACCAAGTGCATTTAACCAGCAATAGTCTGTTTATTTTTTGGCCATATCCCAGTCTAATTCTGTCACTAAATCCATACCGGTCACCCAGCGCCTAAATACTAGGCCTCAAATTTATATCCAGCTAAATCTGTCCCTAGTGCTGTAGCTGGGCGAGTTATTTAGTGTCCGTTCAAGCACATTTCTTGTTCTGGGTTGAAATACAATTCCCAATTTAGCAATTTCATAATTTAGTGGTTCCTGCTATATCAGAGCTATTTGAAATCTATCCCAAAAAGGGTATATAATATTGAAGGTGCACATTGGGTCATTCAGAATAACTTCACACACACCCGCTACTGTGTATTTCCAAGTCTAATTCTGTCACTAAACCCATACCTGTCACCCAGCGCCTAAATACTAGGCCTCAAATTTAAATCCCTCTAAATCTCTCGTTACCGCTGTACTGTTGTTGCTGGGCAAGATATTTAGTGTCCGTCAAAGCACATTTTTTGTTCTGGGTTGAAGTACAATTCCCAATTTAGCAATTTCATAATTTAGTGGCGTACCCCCAGAGACTGGACCCAGAGAGACAAGCCAACGGACACCGGGACCGCGGCCCGTAATAAGAGGTGAGAAAATATATTCATCTTACCTATTCTGTGTCCCTTGGCTTAGTCTATCCATATTTGTTCTAGGGAGGGGTGCACCGACAGTGAGGCATCCTCAGGGGCATGAAAGTAAGAACCCCATTGTATTGATAAGCTTGATGTATTGTGTTTTATTATTTTTTTGTGTATGGTTGGTTTCTCTGGTCTCTGGGAGAAAGGAGAGGCATAGACTGACAGAACAATAGAAGTCTCCTAAAGTGCCTACATTGAGGGGTAACCCTGGTGTGTAACCCCAAGAAATAGTAGAAGGGAAGGAGACGGCTTGCTGATAACCCAGTGGTGTGTTAATCTCAAGCTCAAGGTGTTTGTTTGTCAGTGTCTGTGCTAATCCAACTATCAGAGACAGAAAGTGTTGAAGGCTCCAGAAAGTGTTGAAGGCTCCAGAAAGTGTTGAAGGCTCCAGAACGTGTTGTTTTGAAAAGATGGGTAACCGAAATAGTGTCCCGAAGGGCTATTGTTCACCTGAACAGTACGTGGCGGACCGGAGAGGAAAAGGTTATGTCAAAGGACTAAGCAAGTTAGAAAAGAATTATGGTATTGCAAAAGGAGGTGTATTGTGTTCTGCTGTGTGGCAGACATTGTTGACTGAGAAAAGAGGCAAATTGAATGATGATAAGTTGATAGATACAGTCAGGGTATGGCTGGACTGTAGCAAAGAATTTGAACAGACAAAAGGAGAAGCAATGTTTGATGAAAAATCAGGACTCCATTACTATCGGCCTGGCCCAGTCTTAGTACAGGAACAGCCACCGCCCTATAACAGTGGCGCAGCTGAAAGAAAAAGGGGAAGTTGGACTTGTACACATTGTGGTCAGCAGAACCCTGCCCCCCGTGATACGTGCTTAGCCTGTGGTGCTCCACGCCCACATAATCATGCTCTTTTAGCCCCCCAGCACGTCTCACCAGTCCCAGCAATGACGCCATCTTGTCCTCAGCCAACGCCCAAGGCTGGACTTGTAATCTCCCCAAACCCTGCTCTTTCTGTCATGCCACAAGTCACTGCTATATACCCACTTGTAAATCCTGACGGCACCTACATGCTACCCAGTCAGCCCATAGCTCCAGCTCATATAATGGTAGGAGGAAGTGGTGCTGTAGATCAGGAAGATGAGGATGGGGAGAAACAAAAGGAAGATGCAGGGGAAGACTCACAGCAGACAGTGGACTATGCACCTGGTACTGCAGCACAAACCCCGGGATATCGCAGCCCCCCACCGCACCTTGGACAATTTTCTGATATTACCCTAAGTAGTCAGCAGGGTGCAGCAAGAGCAATGAATGAGTCTTTTCAAAACCAAATTACAGAGCTGCAAAGAGAGATCCATAACATAGGACAAGGAAATCTTGAAGCCTTAAGGGAAATATACTTGAACACTCGCCCAGACGGGCCACCTAGGTATGTGTCCTTTACCCCCCAGCAGTTGTTCACCATAGTGAACCTCATGCCTGACCCAGATACACACCCTATGCCCTTTTATAGAAAATTGGCACAAGTTTATCAAACCTAAGGGTGTACTTGGTCAGACTTGCAAAGTATTGTGCAAAATAAAACTGGTGAATTTTCTTCACTTATAATGGATCACATACGCCAACCAGAACTCCCTGGAGCAAATTATGACACTCGTGATTCAGAATCTGGCCGTGATTTCATTCAGCAATTATATAAGTGGGCGAAAGACAGACTAGCAGAGCAGTCCACGACCCTGCAAGACATGGTGCAGGATAAAGCAGAGTCAGTAGAAAAGTTTGTACAAAGAGTTAAACAAAACTATAAAGATATGGGATTCAGTCCAAATGAACCTGTGCACTTAAGACTCCTAGCACGGTCATTTGTAGATGGCCTTAGGCCAGATCTGAACAAAGCTCTTGTAACCTGTCGCCCAGAATGGAAATCATTAACATTGGAAATCTTAGAATAAGTTGCAAAAGGGCTGGAGAGTAGTACAAAGAAATCCCGCATATCAGTCATGGCAGTCATGACGGGAGAAGAAAGAGAGGAAAGACCCCCGCCCCGTGTCTGTTATGGGTGCGGCAAACCAGGGCACATTAAGAGAAACTGTCGCTCCAAACATCTGTGGCCAGCAGATCAGAGCCAAAGAGGAACTCCTCCTCCATGGCCAGCTCCATCCCACTAGGACGTTGGCAAACCAGTGTTGCTGGGAGGGGACACCCCGTGTATGGCAGTCTCTGCCCCTCCTGCAGGCCCCGCCCCTCGAATCACCCTCGATGTGGCAGGGAAGGAACTCTCATTCCTTGTAGACACTGGTGCAGCCCGCAGTGTGTTATGTGAGACCGCCATACTCCCTTCCTGGCTCACAGATATGCATTTACCCTGCTCTGGTTTAGAAGGGGTCACCCAGCACAACCCTGTTACTAAGCCTCTCTTGATTACTCCCTCTACTAAATCCCAAAGCCAATCTCCACAGTTACATCTGCCCACTGGAGTAATGTCACAATTTGTTGTAAGCCAGACATGTCCTTATAACCTATTAGGCTCAGATTTTCTTCAGAAAATACGGGCCAACATCCAGTTCAAGGAAAATGGTACAGTTGTTCTAGGTACGGCATTGAGTCCTGAAGAAACCTGCCTCCTAATGGCATTAAAATCCCAGTCACTTGAATCACATGAACAAGGGGATTCGCTGCAAAGCATTTTGCACCTCATCCCTAATACCCTTTGGACCAAAGGTCCCCAAGACATTGGGCGTCTCAAAGTCCCACCAGTCACTGTAACCTTGAAGAATCCTAACTTACTGCCTTATAAAGCACAATACCCTCTCTCCATTTCCCAGAGAGATGCTATCACCCTCCAGATACAGGCTCTTCTTGCAAATGGAGCTATTAAAATTACCACCTCACCATGTAACACTCCCTTATACCCAATTAAAAAGAAGAGTGTGAAGGGACAGCCTCCTGTATATCGCATGGTACAAGACCTCAGAGCAGTTAATGAGGCTACGGTCTTTGAAACCCCCATTGTACCAAATCCCCACACTTTGCTTGCTAGCATTCCTCCTGTGGCTGCTATCTTTACTGTCATTGATCTAGCAAATGCCTTTTTCTCTGTCCCATTACATGAAGACTCCCAATTTCTCTTTGCTTTTACACATGATGGAAAACAATACACCTGGACGGTGTTGCCTCAAGGAGCTCATAATAGTCCTTCCTGCTTTAGCAAAGCAATGGCATCCATCTTACAACCATGGCAAGCAGATCACCCAGAGGTGGAACTCTTACAATATGTGGATGATTTACTCCTCTGTGCTGACTCACACCCCGTCTGCCTGAACTCATCTGCCTCACTTCTTGCCTACCTGGCGGATGCTGGATGCAGAGTCTCACGTTCTAAATTACAGTTGTGTCTTCCAAAAGTTGTTTTCCTAGGTCACTGCATCTCTCAAGGCAGTAAGCATCTTACGGATGCCAGAAAGAAAGCAGTCTCAGACATCCCACTGCCAGATACCCCTCACCAACTGCAAACCTTTCTGGGACTCATTTCATACTGTAGACCATGGATCCCTGATGCATCCGTACTAATGCAGCCACTATTTGATTGCATACCCCGTATTGCTACTGTTCCTTTCCAAATGACTGCAGAAGCCATAAAAGCATTCCAATCTCTCAAACAAATCATTGTCACTGCCCCAACTCTTGGCATCCCTAACTATCAGCTTCCCTTTCGCCTTTATGTCATGGAACGTCAGGGTCATGCCACTGGAGTTCTCACCCAGAGCCATGGGGGTCGTAGTAGACCTCTAGGCTACTTCTCAAAACGTCTAGACCCTGTAGCCAGAGCCACCCCTTCCTGTGTCAGGGCCGTTCATGCTGCTAGTTCTCTCCTGAACGCTACAGCTGACATCGTCCTGGGACACCCACTCACCATCATGGCTCCCCATGACATCTCAGCTATCCTGCAACAAACACAACCTAAACACCTCACTGCACAACGCCACCTCAGGCTCCAGTGTAGCCTGCTTCTGCCAGATAATGTCACCATCCAGAGATGCCACATCCTCAATCCTGCTGCACTCCTTCCTCTCCCAAGGGGGGAGTGTACTGAGTGTACTGCAGATGGAGATTCTGCAGATTTTATTGATCTACGTGCTGAAGAAGATCTTCAGGAAGAAGAACTATGGGCCTCAACCGACTCTCTTTACAAAGAACAAGAACATGATTGCATTACAATGATGGAAGCTGAAGTAGGAACTCCACCATCAATACAGGATACTCCTTTGCAAAACCCTCACTGGACACTCTTTGTAGACGGTTCAAGGTATGCCGATGACAAAGGGAAATTCCATACAGGCATGGCAGTTACTAGTGAGTATGAAGTACTGTGTGCAAGGCAATTGCGCCCAGACCAGTCAGCACAAGAGGCTGAACTCATAGCTCTTACTGAGGCCTGCCTCATAGCAAAAGACTCCACTGCTAACATCTACACAGACTCCAGATATGCTTTTGGAGTAGTTCATGATTTCGGAATAATATGGAAGGCCAGAGATTACATTACAGCAGCAGGAACCCCAATTAAACATGCTTTAGCAGTGGAGGCTTTGATGACTGCAGTACTCCTGCCCACCAAAGTAGCAGTAATCAAAGTAAAGGCACATACCCGTGCTGACACACCAGAAGCCTACCCCGTCAGGAATCAGACAGCAACAACTACTGCTAAAAAATTGATACAGGAAACTGTCTGTAGGTACGGGGTACCTGAGGTCATTGAGAGTGATCAGGGCCCAGCATTCACTGCTAACCTAACCCAAGAGGTCTGGAAGATGGTAGGGTCACACCTGGCATTCCACACCCCTTACAGACCCCAAAGTAGCGGCAAAGTCGAGAGACTGAATGGGGTATTAAAGTCAAAAATGCTGAAAATGACTAGGGAAACAGGGCTCAATTGGGTTCAGTGTTTACCAATAGCACTCTTTGCAGTCAGACACACTCCCAAACCTCCCCATAAGCTGACTCCACATGAGATATTGTTTGGATCGGGACCCCGGATGGGGCTGTACTTCCCTCAACAGTTGCAAATGCATTATGAATCTGTTGCAAAGTATTGATAGCTTTGAGCAAACAGTTGTCTAACATCCATGTACAAGTCTTTTCTTCCATTCCAGATCCTGACTCCCTAGAAGGCAGCCACACTCTGAAACCAGGAGAGTGGGTAGTGGTCAAGAAACACGTCAGAAGTACCCTAGAACCACGCTTCGAGGGGCCTTACCAAGTACTACTGACCACTCCAACTTCTGTAAAGCTCGAAGGGAGATCCACCTGGATCCACGCCTCTCACTGCAAAAGGATAAGGAACCCGCCAGATTCAGAAATAACAAAATGATTTTCTTTTATCTGCTAGCACCAGTGCATACATTCCTCCCCCGGCGGAAATGGATGATGACGGGTGGGACAATAAGTTTGTCAAACATCATCAAGTGTTGTATAAAAGCTTCCCTAATAGTAGTAGCATGGGATGGGTCCCCATGGCTAATGATAAACAGAACAGGACCCTCAGCTCAGAATAGCAATATGCCCTGGAATGACTATATGTGGAGCAATGTATCCTGCTTCCCAAATTGGACCCACTGTTACTGCCTACAGGTACAAACCCATGGTATGGTTTTCAGTTCCCATAACAGATCAGGCTGTAATGATTCCAACCCAGACAGTCCAGTACAGTGCATTGGTATATATGCTGAAGCAAGTGATGATCTGGCCTGCGCCCGGCGCAGTGTAAAGGACTTGACAATAGGGATGACTAGTGAAACCACAGAGGGTCAAGAAAAGGGTCAAAAACTGGCAGAAGGTATCAAACTAGCCCACTTAATCACTCGTTTGTTCAATAGCACAGTGGTTTCGGTCCCAAAAAATATATACCTAGTATGTGGACACAGGGCATATAAATGGCTCCCTTCGGATTTCAAAGGTTTATGTACAATTGCTAGGCTCACACCAGCCACTTTTACACTGCCTCATGGAAAATTAAATGTCAATGCTATCCCCAAACACACCTTATATAAAAGAGCCGCAGATAACATTCCTAGACCAAATGGAAAACCCCATCTTGTGGAAATGAGTGGTGCCAACAAGTTCTTTAGTACTCTATTAATCTATCCTATGCTTACACAAACATATGACAAGCTAGTAATGGCTACCGACTACTTGGATGATCAGATTTGGGAAATTATGAAACTGATGAATACATCTAATGTTGTCCAGAATCAGCTCATCATAGTCACTAATCAACACACTTTAGTATTAGACTACTTGACTGCAAAGGATGGAGGTATGTGTCAGGTAGTAGGTACTGCATGCTGCCATTATATCGATCCACAAGGTAATCTACAAGTAAAAGCTGGTTTGGAAAAGATGAGTGAGATACGTGATGAATGGCTAGAGTCTCACAGTGCAGATAAGTCAACATGGTGGTCTGACACTTTCTCATTCCTTAATCCCAGTAACTGGTTCAAGGGAATTAGTGGATGGACGATGGGAATAATTCAGGGAATATTACAGATAGCCCTAATATTGATGGTAATCTACATATTTATCAAATTTGTTGTTTCCTGCATTAACCGTATCACCAACAGAAAGAAGCCTGCTGAAGAAGCCATACTACTTCTCTATGAACAGATGGCTAGCACCGCAATAGATGTGGATGTCGTCCCTGCATTCCCGACACCCCCTACATTCCCGACACCCCCGCCTTCTCCAACTCCCGCGGATGAAGCTCCTCCACCCAGACCTGAAGATCCAAGAGATGATGAGAATTAGGGACAAATGAATCCCAGGGTATTACCAGAAGTCCGCTCAATCGGGAACTTATTCACAAGGGATAGGTTGTCGCCACTGTGGGTGAAGAGGATACGAATGGTATGCCAGGGGATTCGCTAGGTTTAGGGAAAGTCTACAATCAAGTCTACAATCAAGTCTACAATCAAGTCTACAAGGGGGGACTGTTGTGGAATCATATATCTATATATCTAGTATCAAATGTATACTTGCTTGTATTATATCTAACAGTTTGCTTAACAAACAAGATGGCCCCTGAAGTAGCAGCCAGCTCCCTTAATAATCCCTTACTAAACACTTTATGATATTGAAATTGCTGACATAGTGCTGACATTGCTAAAGTATGGAGTGATAATGTGATACCTTGTCATGGGACTTAGTAATGTGACAATTAGATCATCAAATTAGCCGAGTCATAAAGTTCCTCTTTTTTGTTATAAAATATCATGTAATCTCAATAAACGCAGCATCTTGCATTGACTGACTTCTCTGTGACAGTCTGTGTGTGATCTCTCTTTCAAGGCGTACGTATGCCAATTATTTTATATCATTCGGAGCAATACATCAACAATACATCACTGACTATTGGAGTCAGATCCAGAACCATATCACCTGCTATATCAGAGCTATTTGGAATCTATCCCTAAAAGGGTATATAATATTGAAGGTGCACATTGGGTCATTCAGAATAACTTCACACACACCCGCTACTGTGTATTTCCAAGTCTAATTCTGTCACTAAACCCATACCTGTCACCCAGCGCCTAAATACTAGGCCTCAAATTTAAATCCCTCTAAATCTCTCGTTACCGCTGTACTGTTGTTGCTGGGCAAGATATTTAGTGTCCGTCAAAGCACATTTTTTGTTCTGGGTTGAAGTACAATTCCCAATTTAGCAATTTCATAATTTAGTGGTTCCTGCTATATCAGAGCTATTTGGAATCTATCCCTAAAAGGGTATATAATATTGAAGGTGCACATTGGGTCATTCAGAATAACTTCACACACACCCGCTACTGTGTATTTCCAAGTCTAATTCTGTCACTAAACCCATACCTGTCACCCAGCGCCTAAATACTAGGCCTCAAATTTAAATCCCTCTAAATCTCTCGTTACCGCTGTACTGTTGTTGCTGGGCAAGATATTTAGTGTCCGTCAAAGCACATTTTTTGTTCTGGGTTGAAGTACAATTCCCAATTTAGCAATTTCATAATTTAGTGGTTTCTGCTATATCAGAGCTATTTGAAATCTATCCCTAAAAGGGTATATAATATTGAAGGTGCACATAGGGTCATTCAGAATAACTTCACACACACGCTTCTGTGCATTTCCAAGTCTAATTCTGTCACTAAATCCATACCGGTGACCCAGCGCCTAAATACTAGGCCTCAAATTTAAATCCCTCTAAATCTCTCGTTACCCACCGCTGTACTGTTGTTGCTGGGCAAGATATTTAGTGTCCGTCAAAGCACATTTTTTGTTCTGGGTTGAAGTACAATTCCCAATTTAGCAATTTCATAATTTAGTGGTTTCTGCTATATCAGAGCTATTTGAAATCTATCCCTAAAAGGGTATATAATAGTGAAGGTGCACATAGGGTCATTCAGAATAACTTCACACACACGCTTCTGTGCATTTCCAAGTCTAATTCTGTCACTAAATCCATACCGGTGACCCAGCGCCTAAATACTAGGCCTCAAATTTAAATCCCTCTAAATCTCTCGTTACCCACCGCTGTACTGTTGTTGCTGGGCAAGATATTTAGTGTCCGTCAAAGCACATTTTTTGTTCTGGGTTGAAGTACAATTCCCAATTTAGCAATTTCATAATTTAGTGGTTTCTGCTATATCAGAGCTATTTGAAATCTATCCCTAAAAGGGTATATAATATTGAAGGTGCACATAGGGTCATTCAGAATAACTTCACACACACGCTTCTGTGCATTTCCAAGTCTAATTCTGTCACTAAATCCATACCGGTGACCCAGCGCCTAAATACTAGGCCTCAAATTTAAATCCCTCTAAATCTCTCGTTACCCACCGCTGTACTGTTGTTGCTGGGCAAGATATTTAGTGTCCGTCAAAGCACATTTTTTGTTCTGGGTTGAAGTACAATTCCCAATTTAGCAATTTCATAATTTAGTGGTTTCTGCTATATCAGAGCTATTTGAAATCTATCCCTAAAAGGGTATATAATATTGAAGGTGCACATAGGGTCATTCAGAATAACTTCACACACACGCTTCTGTGCATTTCCAAGTCTAATTCTGTCACTAAATCCATACCGGTGACCCAGCGCCTAAATACTAGGCCTCAAATTTAAATCCCTCTAAATCTCTCGTTACCCACCGCTGTACTGTTGTTGCTGGGCAAGATATTTAGTGTCCGTCAAAGCACATTTTTTGTTCTGGGTTGAAGTACAATTCCCAATTTAGCAATTTCATAATTTAGTGGTTTCTGCTATATCAGAGCTATTTGAAATCTATCCCTAAAAGGGTATATAATATTGAAGGTGCACATAGGGTCATTCAGAATAACTTCACACACACGCTTCTGTGCATTTCCAAGTCTAATTCTGTCACTAAATCCATACCGGTGACCCAGCGCCTAAATACTAGGCCTCAAATTTAAATCCCTCTAAATCTCTCGTTACCCACCGCTGTACTGTTGTTGCTGGGCAAGATATTTAGTGTCCGTCAAAGCACATTTTTTGTTCTGGGTTGAAGTACAATTCCCAATTTAGCAATTTCATAATTTAGTGGTTTCTGCTATATCAGAGCTATTTGAAATCTATCCCTAAAAGGGTATATAATATTGAAGGTGCACATAGGGTCATTCAGAATAACTTCACACACACGCTTCTGTGCATTTCCAAGTCTAATTCTGTCACTAAATCCATACCGGTGACCCAGCGCCTAAATACTAGGCCTCAAATTTATATCCCGCTAAATCTCTCGTTACCGCTGTACTGTTGTTGCTGGGCAAGATATTTAGTGTCCGTCAAAGCACATTTTTTGTTCTGGGTTGAAGTACAATTCCCAATTTAGCAATTTCATAATTTAGTGGTTCCTGCTATATCAGAGCTATTTGAAATCTATCCCAAAAAGGGTATATAATATTGAAGGTGCACATTGGGTCATTCAGAATAACTTCACACACACCCGCTACTGTGTATTTCCAAGTCTAATTCTGTCACTAAACCCATACCTGTCACCCAGCGCCTAAATACTAGGCCTCAAATTTAAATCCCTCTAAATCTCTCGTTACCGCTGTCCTGTTGTAGCTGGGAAAGTTATTTAGTGCCCGTCAAAGCACATTTTTTGTTCTGGGTTGAAGTACAATTCCCAATTTAGCAATTTCATAATTTAGTGGTTCCTGCTATATCAGAGCTATTTGAAATCTATCCCAAAAAGGGTATATAATATTCAAGGTGCACATTGGGTCATTCAGAATAACTTCACACACACGCTTCTGTGCATTTCCAAGTCTAATTCTGTCACTAAATCCATACCGGTCACCCAGCGCCTAAATACTAGGCCTCAAATTTATATCCCGCTGAATTTGAATACAATACATTGGGCCAAATAATATATTTGTTGTTGTGGTGAACCATAACAATGAGAAAAACATCTAGTAAGGGACGCGGACGTGGACATGGTCGTGGTGGTGTTAGTGGACCCTCTGGTGCTGGGAGAGGACGTGGCCGTTCTGCCACATCCACACGTCCTAGTGTACCAACTACCTCAGGTCCCAGTAGCCGCCAGAATTTACAGCGATATATGGTGGGGCCCAATGCCGTTCTAAGGATGGTAAGGCCTGAGCAGGTACAGGCATTAGTCAATTGGGTGGCCGACAGTGGATCCAGCACGTTCACATTATCTCCCACCCAGTCTTCTGCAGAAAGCGCACAGATGGCGCCTGAAAACCAACCCCATCAGTCTGTCACATCACCCCCATGCATACCAGGGAAACTGTCTCAGCCTCAAGTTATGCAGCAGTCTCTTATGCTGTTTGAAGACTCCGCTGGCAGGGTTTCCCAAGGGCATCCACCTAGCCCTTCCCCAGCGGTGAAAGACATAGAATGCACTGACGCACAACCACTTATGTTTCCTGATGATGAGGACATGGGAATACCACCTCAGCATGTCTCTGATGATGACGAAACACAGGTGCCAACTGCTGCGTCTTTCTGCAGTGTGCAGACTGAACAGGAGGTCAGGGATCAAGACTGGGTGGAAGACGATGCAGGGGACGATGAGGTCCTAGACCCCACATGGAATGAAGGTCGTGCCACTGACTTTCACAGTTCGGAGGAAGAGGCAGTGGTGAGACCGAGCCAACAGCGTAGCAAAAGAGGGAGCAGTGGGCAAAAGCAGAACACCCGCCGCCAAGAGACTCCGCCTGCTACTGACCGCCGCCATCTGGGACCGAGCACCCCAAAGGCAGCTTCAAGGAGTTCCCTGGCATGGCACTTCTTCAAACAATGTGCTGACGACAAGACCCGAGTGGTTTGCACGCTGTGCCATCAGAGCCTGAAGCGAGGCATTAACGTTCTGAACCTGAGCACAACCTGCATGACCAGGCACCTGCATGCAAAGCATGAACTGCAGTGGAGTAAACACCTTAAAACCAAGGAAGTCACTCAGGCTCCCCCTGCTACCTCTTCTGCTGCTGCCGCCTCGGCCTATTCTGCTGCTGCCGCCTCGGCCTCTTCCTCCGCCTCTGGAGGAACGTTGGCACCTGCCGCCCAGCAAACAGGGGATGTACCACCAACACCACCACCACCACCTCCGTCACCAAGCGTCTCAACCATGTCACACGCCAGCGTTCAGCTCTCCATCTCACAAACATTTGATAGAAAGCGTAAATTCCCACCTAGCCACCCTCGATCCCTGGCCCTGAATGCCAGCATTTCTAAACTACTGGCCTATGAAATGCTGTCATTTAGGCTGGTGGACACAGACAGCTTCAAACAGCTCATGTCGCTTGCTGTCCCACAGTATGTTGTTCCCAGCCGGCACTACTTCTCCAAGAGAGCCGTGCCTTCCCTGCACAACCAAGTATCCGATAAAATCAAGTGTGCACTGCGCAACGCCATCTGTAGCAAGGTCCACCTAACCACAGATACGTGGACCAGTAAGCACGGCCAGGGACGCTATATCTCCCTAACTGCACACTGGGTAAATGTAGTGGCAGCTGGGCCCCAGGCGGAGAGCTGTTTGGCGCACGTCCTGCCGCCGCCAAGGATCGCAGGGCAACATTCTTTGCCTCCTGTTGCCACCTCCTCCTTCTCGGCTTCCTCCTCCTCTTCTTCCACCTGCTCATCCAGTCAGCCACACACCTTCACCACCAACTTCAGCACAGCCCGGGGTAAACGTCAGCAGGCCATTCTGAAACTCATATGTTTGGGGGACAGGCCCCACACCGCACAGGAGTTGTGGCGGGGTATTGAACAACAGACCGACGAGTGGTTGCTGCCGGTGAGCCTCAAGCCCGGCCTGGTGGTGTGTGATAATGGGCGAAATCTCGTTGCAGCTCTGGGACTAGCCAATTTGACGCACATCCCTTGCTTGGCGCATGTGCTGAATTTGGTGGTGCAGAAGTTCATTCACAACTACCCCGACATGTCAGAGCTGCTGCATAAAGTGCGGGCCGTCTGTTCGCGCTTCCGGCGTTCACATCCTGCCGCTGCTCGCCTGTCTGCGCTACAGCGTAACTTCGGCCTTCCCGCTCACCGCCTCATATGCGACGTGCCCACCAGGTGGAACTCCACCTTGCACATGCTGGACAGACTGTGCGAGCAGCAGCAGGCCATAGTGGAGTTTCAGCTGCAGCACGCACGGGTCAGTCGCACTACAGAACAGCACCACTTCACCACCAATGACTGGGCCTCCATGCGAGACCTGTGTGCCCTGTTGCGCTGTTTCGAGTACTCCACCAACATGGCCAGTGGCGATGACACCGTTATCAGCGTTACAATACCACTTCTATGTCTCCTTGAGAAAACACTTAGGGCGATGATGGAACAGGAGGTGGCCCAGGAGGAGGAGGAGGAGGATGAGGAAGAGGGGTCATTTTTAGCACTTTCAGGCCAGTCTCTTCGAAGTGACTCAGAGGGAGGTTTTTTGCAACAGCAGAGGCCAGGTACAAATGTGGCCAGCCAGGGCCCACTACTGGAGGACGAGGAGGACGAGGATGAGGAGGAGGTGGAGGAGGATGAGGATGAAGCATGGTCACAGCGGGGTGGCACCCAACGCAGCTCGGGTCCATCACTGGTGCGTGGCTGGGGGGAAAGGCAGGACGATGACGATACGCCTCCCACAGAGGACAGCTTGTCCTTACCCCTGGGCAGCCTGGCACACATGAGCGACTACATGCTGCAGTGCCTGCGCAACGACAGCAGAGTTGCCCACATTTTAACCTGTGCGGACTACTGGGTTGCCACCCTGCTGGATCCACGCTACAAAGACAATGTGCCCACCTTACTTCCTGCACTGGAGCGTGATAGGAAGATGCGCGAGTACAAGCGCACGTTGGTAGACGCGCTACTGAGAGCATTCCCAAATGTCACAGGGGAACAAGTGGAAGCCCAAGGCCAAGGCAGAGGAGGAGCAAGAGGTCGCCAAGGCAGCTGTGTCACGGCCAGCTCCTCTGAGGGCAGGGTTAGCATGGCAGAGATGTGGAAAACTTTTGTCAACACGCCACAGCTAACTGCACCACCACCTGATACGCAACGTGTTAGCAGGAGGCAACATTTCACTAACATGGTGGAACAGTACGTGTGCACACCCCTCCACGTACTGACTGATGGTTCGGCCCCATTCAACTTCTGGGTCTCTAAATTGTCCACGTGGCCAGAGCTAGCCTTTTATGCCTTGGAGGTGCTGGCCTGCCCGGCAGCCAGCGTTTTGTCTGAACGTGTATTCAGCACGGCAGGGGGCGTCATTACAGACAAACGCAGCCGCCTGTCTACAGCCAATGTGGACAAGCTGACGTTCATAAAAATGAACCAGGCATGGATCCCACAGGACCTGTCCGTCCCTTGTCCAGATTAGACATTAACTACCTCCCCATAACCATATATTATTGGACTCCAGGGCACTTCCTCATTCAATCCTATTTTTATTTTCATTTTACCATTATATTGCGATGCTACCCAAAGTTGAATGAACCTCTCCTCTGCCTGTGTGCTAGGCCTAAATATATGCCAATGGACTGTTGCAGTGGTGGCTGACATGAAGCCTGATTCTCTGCTATGACATGCAGACTAATTCTCTGCTGACATGAAGCCAGATTGTCTGTTACGGGACCTCTCTCCTCTGCCTGGGTGCTGGGCCTAAATTTATGACAATGGACTGTTGCAGTGGTGGCTGACGTGAAGCCTGATTCTCTGCTATGACATGCAGACTGATTCTCTGCTGACATGAAGCCAGATCCTCTGTTACGGGACCTCTCTCCTCTGCCTGGGTGCTGGGCCTAAATTTATGACAATGGACTGTTGCAGTGGTGGCTGACGTGAAGCCTGATTCTCTGCTATGACATGCAGACTGATTCTCTGCTGACATGAAGCCAGATCCTCTTTTACGGGACCTCTCTCCTCTGCCTGGGTGCTGGGCCTAAATTTATGACAATGGACTGTTGCAGTGGTGGCTGACGTGAAGCCTGATTCTCTGCTATGACATGCAGACTGATTCTCTGCTGTCATGAAGCCAGATTGTCTGTTACGGGACCTTTCTCCTCTACCTGGGTTCTGGGCCTAAATTTATGAAAATTGACTCTTACAGTGGTGGGTGACGTGAAGCCTGATTCTCTGCTATGATATGAAGACTGATTCTCTGCTGACATGAAGCCAGATTGTCTGTTACGGGACCTTTCTCCTCTGCCTGGGTTCTGGGCCTAAATTTATGAAAATTGACTCTTACAGTGGTGGGTGACGTGAAGCCTGATTCTCTGCTATGATATGAAGACTGATTCTCTGCTGACATGAAGCCAGATTGTCTGTTACGGGACCTTTCTCCTCTGCCTGGGTTCTGGGCCTAAATTTATGAAAATTGACTCTTACAGTGGTGGGTGACGTGAAGCCTGATTCTCTGCTATGATATGAAGACTGATTCTCTGCTGACATGAAGCCAGATTGTCTGTTACGGGACCTTTCTCCTCTGCCTGGGTTCTGGGCCTAAATTTATGAAAATTGACTCTTACAGTGGTGGGTGACGTGAAGCCTGATTCTCTGCTATGATATGAAGACTGATTCTCTGCTGACATGAAGCCAGATTGTCTGTTACGGGACCTTTCTCCTCTGCCTGGGTTCTGGGCCTAAATTTATGAAAATTGACTCTTACAGTGGTGGGTGACGTGAAGCCTGATTCTCTGCTATGATATGAAGACTGATTCTCTGCTGACATGAAGCCAGATTGTCTGTTACGGGACCTTTCTCCTCTGCCTGGGTTCTGGGCCTAAATTTATGAAAATTGACTCTTACAGTGGTGGGTGACGTGAAGCCTGATTCTCTGCTATGATATGAAGACTGATTCTCTGCTGACATGAAGCCAGATTCTCTGTTACGGGACCTCTCTCCTCTGCCTGGGTGCTGGGCCTAAATTTATGACAATGGACTGTTGCAGTGGTGGCTGACGTGAAGCCTGATTCTCTGCTATGACATGCAGACTGATTCTCTGCTGACATGAAGCCAGATCCTCTTTTACGGGACCTCTCTCCTCTGCCTGGGTGCTGGGCCTAAATTTATGACAATGGACTGTTGCAGTGGTGGCTGACGTGAAGCCTGATTCTCTGCTATGACATGCAGACTGATTCTCTGCTGTCATGAAGCCAGATTGTCTGTTACGGGACCTTTCTCCTCTACCTGGGTTCTGGGCCTAAATTTATGAAAATTGACTCTTACAGTGGTGGGTGACGTGAAGCCTGATTCTCTGCTATGATATGAAGACTGATTCTCTGCTGACATGAAGCCAGATTGTCTGTTACGGGACCTTTCTCCTCTGCCTGGGTTCTGGGCCTAAATTTATGAAAATTGACTCTTACAGTGGTGGGTGACGTGAAGCCTGATTCTCTGCTATGATATGAAGACTGATTCTCTGCTGACATGAAGCCAGATTGTCTGTTACGGGACCTTTCTCCTCTGCCTGGGTTCTGGGCCTAAATTTATGAAAATTGACTCTTACAGTGGTGGGTGACGTGAAGCCTGATTCTCTGCTATGATATGAAGACTGATTCTCTGCTGACATGAAGCCAGATTCTCTGTTACGGGACCTCTCTCCTCTGCCTGGGTGCTGGGCCTAAATTTATGACAATGGACTGTTGCAGTGGTGGCTGACGTGAAGCCTGATTCTCTGCTATGACATGCAGACTGATTCTCTGCTGACATGAAGCCAGATTCTCTGTTACGGGACCTCTCTCCTCTGCCTGTGTGTGTGCTGGGCCTAAATATATGCCAATGGACTGTTGCAGTGGTGGCTGACGTGAAGCCTCATTCTCTGCTATGACATGCAGACTAATTCTCTGCTGACATGAAGACAGATTCTCTGTTACGGGACCTCTCTCCTCTGCCTGGGTGCCGGGGCCTAAATATCTGAGAATGGACTGTTCCAGTGGTGGGTGACGGGAAGCCAGATTCTCTGCTATGGAACCTCTCTCCAATTGATTTTGGTTAATTTTTATTTATTTAATTTTTATTTTAATTCATTTCCCTATCCACATTTGTTTGCAGGGGATTTACCTACATGTTGCTGCCTTTTGCAGCCCTCTAGCTCTTTCCTGGGCTGTTTTACAGCCTTTTTAGTGCCGAAAAGTTCGGGTCCCCATTGACTTCAATGGGGTTCGGGTTCGGGACGAAGTTCGGATCGGGTTCGGATCCCGAACCCGAACATTTCCGGGATGTTCGGCCGAACTTCTCGAACCCGAACATCCAGGTGTTCGCTCAACTCTAATGATGAGTAGTGATGAGCGGGACGTGCCATATTCGATTTCGCGATATTTCGCGAATATTCGAATGAATATTCGTGTTATATTCGTCGAAATCGAATATTTGTAATTATTCCAATTATCGTGAATAATATGCGATTTATTTTTTTCGCGTATTGCGATTATTTATCTTGATAGTATAAGGCAACGTTCCTATGCTAATTGACTATGGCTAGGCTAATATGTGTATTTTACGAAATTTCGTGATATTGCTATAACTTCGTCTCTTAGAATATTACGAATATTCTAAAAGAAGAAGTTAGAGCAATATTACGAAATTTCGTAAAATACACATATAGATTGTAATTTAGCTAATATAGTGCTATAATCCCTTTTTTTTCCTCTAATTTTTTTTTGCCTCTTCTGAACTTAAGTTTTGTAAAATATGTACATTATTAAAAAATATTACTATAGCAGTATATTAGCTTAAATACAATCTATGTGTATTTTACGAAATTTCGTAATATTGCTCTAACTTCGTCTTTTAGAATATTCGTAATATTCTAAAAGACGAAGTTAGAGCAATATTAAGAACATTTGCAAAAGCCGAAATTGCGATGCGAGTAATATAATACGAAATAATCGCATGAAGATTTCAACTTAGCACTGCTATATTCCATATTCTAGCCTAATATGGAATATAGCTGTGCTAAGTTAGCACTGCTATATTACATATTAGGCTAGAATATGGAATATAGCAGTACTAAGTTGAAATCTTCATGCGATTATTTCGTGTTATATTACTCGCATCGCAATTTCGACTTTTGCGTATGTTCTTAATATTGCTCTAACTTCGTCTTTTAGAATTTTCGTAATATTCTGAAAGACGAAGTTAGAGCAATATTACGAATATTCTAAAAGACGAAGTTAGAGCAATATTACGAAATTTCGTAAAATACACATAGATTGTATTTAAGCTAATATACTGCTATAGTAATATTTTTTAATAGTGTACATATTTTACAAAACTTAAGTTCAGAAGAGGCAAAAAAAATTTAGAGGAAAAAAAAGGGATTATAGCACTATATTAGCTAAATTACAATCTATATGTGTATTTTACGAAATTTCGTAATATTGCTCTAACTTCGTCTTTTAGAATATTCGTAATATTGCTCTAACTTCGTCTTTCAGAATATTACGAATATTCTAAAAGACGAAGTTAGAGCAATATTAAGAACATTTGCAAAAGTCTAAATTGCGATGCGAGTAATATAACACGAAATAATCGCATGAAGATTTCAACTTAGTACTGCTATATTCCATATTCTAGCCTAATATGGAATATAGCAGTGCTAACTTAGCACAGCTATATTCCATATTAGGCTAGAATATGGAATATAGCAGTGCTAAGTTGAAATCTTCATGCAATTATTTCGTATTATATTACTCGCATCGCAATTTCGACTATTGCGAAATTTCGTAAAATACACATATAGATTAGATTGTAATTTAGCTAATATGGAATATAGCAGTAAGTTGAAAACGCCACTGACTGGAGCAGCCAGGAAGCCAGGAATCCAAAGGACAGGTAAGAACAACTTTAGAGAAGTGGGAAAGAAAAAAATATAATAATAAAAAAAAAAAAAAAAGAATATTCGAATTCGCGAATATATAGAACAATATTCTAAATATTCGTGAAATCTCGAAATTGCGATATTCGAGAAAAAAATTCGCAATTCGAATATTCGCGCTCAACACTAATGATGAGTAGTCATCCCTCTGATAAATGGTGATAATACGGCTGTCAGGTAGTAAGCAGAACTATGGCACTCTGTCTGTAGTTGAGATTTTTAATTATTTTTATTTAATACATCCAGTTAATTGAATAAATCACAAGCCAAAGCATCTGCTCCAGGTCATGAAGGAGTAGAATTACATCATTCACCCTGTACTCTTAGCAACTGACAAATTGGTCTCCTCAGAAAACCTGAGCATATGGCAGGTGTCACACATGAGCTGCCACTGGCTAACATCGACTTTACACAGGGTGTGCTCCAGTTCACCTGCCTCATCAAGAAATCATTTACTGCCTTCCTCTGCTTATATAGTGGGTCCAACGTGTGGAAACGTTGCATATAATGTGATGTTGGGGAATGCTATTCTGTCTTTGCAGCTCAAGGAGGGCGTGTTTTACCGTGTAAGGCCCCTTTCACACGGGCGTCACGGATTTGGTCCAGATGCATTGTGGGAAACCCGCGTGAGTGTGCACACAATTACAGTCAGTTTTGTCTGCGATTGCGTTGTGTTGTTCAGTTTTTTTCAGCGCGAGTGCAAAGCGTTTTAATGCGTTTTGCACGCGTGTAATAAAAAACTGAATGTGGTACCCAGACCCAAACCTGGACTTCTTCACTGAAGTTCAGGTTTTAGTTCGGTGTTCTGTTGATTTTATTTTCCATTATAACTTGGTTATAATGGAAAAAAATAGCATTTTTTTAATACAGAATGCTAAGTAAAATTTCCCTTGAAGTTTAAAAAAATTTATAAAAATAAACTACTCACCTCATCCACTTGATCGCACAGCCATTATTGTCTTCTTTCTTCTTCTTGGAGGACCTGCAAAAGGACCTTCTCTGACATCATCGTGCTCACTACCGAACTTTGCAAGTTCTTTTTCACTGAAGTTCGGGTTTGGTGTTCGGGTGATTTTATTATTTTTCATTATAATATGGTTATAATGGAAAATAATAGCATTCTTAAGACAGATGGCCATTGAGGGGTTAAAAACAATTAAAAAAAAAAACTTGCCTCATCCACTTGATCACGCAGCTGGTGTCCTCTTGTTTCTTCTTTCTGCAGGTCCTGCTGAATGAAGATAGAAGGACCTACGGAAAGAAGAAAGAAGAGGATACCAGTTGCAAGTGGATGAGGTGAATTTTTTTAAAATTACTTTTAACCCCTGAATGGTTCTGGTTCTGTGTGCATTTTGGTTGCTTCTATTATTGACCTCGCCTTGCCTTTTGATCACTTTCTGTCTCATGTTTTGGTACTGTGTTCCTCATCTGGTTCTTACTTTGGCTTGGTTCTTTGACTACCCCTGTCTTGCTATCTGGTACTGTATTGTCTGCTCGGATCCGACCCATTTCTGTATCACTCCATCTTTGTGTTGTTCTGTCTCTTTATGTGTATGTCTTGCACTTTACCAGAGCAGGGAGTGTCGACCAGTTACGGATTTCCCACCTAGGGCTTGCACTGCAAGTAGGCAGGGAAAGCAGACGAGGTACCAGTTAGGGATCACTGTCTGTGTATTCCTGACTACTGTGGTTACACCGTAGCTGTCTCTTGAGATACAGCATCTCTTCTTGTACCATGATCTGTCTTGAACCAGCATCTGTCTTAGCCATCCAAAACAGTCTCTGCATGTGCGAGTCCCCTTCTCTGACCACTGTCACCAATGAGGAAATTTGGAAACC
The DNA here is from genome assembly GCF_014858855.1 of Bufo gargarizans. Taxonomy (NCBI): domain Eukaryota; kingdom Metazoa; phylum Chordata; class Amphibia; order Anura; family Bufonidae; genus Bufo; species Bufo gargarizans. The sequence continues at coordinate 276,169,064 of NC_058081.1, read as the reverse complement.
GTATACAGCTCTTTCTGAGATTTGGGTGATGGACCGTCCAGCTCCTCAAAGTCCTAATATTCAGTCCTTTAACCCTTTCAACCTTTAACCCTTTCAACCCCGGGCCAGTTTTCACCTTCCTGCCCAGGCCATTTTTGCTAATCTGATATGTGTCACTTTATGTGGTAATAACTTTAAAATGCTTTAACTTATCCAGGCCATTCTGAGATTGTTTTCTCATCATCTATTGTACTTCATGACAGTGGTAAAAATGAGTAAAAAAATTTCATTTTCATTTATAAAATTTGGAAAAATTAGCAAATTTCCAAATTTCTATTTCTCTACTTATAATAGATAGTAATACCCCCCAAAATAATAATTACTTTACATTCCCCATATGTCTCCTTCATGTTTGGATAAATTTTAAAATGACATTTTATTTTTTTAAGAACATTTCGAAAACCCAATTTTTTCAGGAGCAGTTCAATTATGAAGTCACTTTCTGGGGCTTAAATATTAGGAACCACCCATAAACCACCCCATTTTAGAAACTACACCCTTCAAGCTATTCAAATCTGATTTTACAAACTTTGTTAACCCTTTAGGTGCCCCACGAGAATTAAAGGAAAATGGGAATGATATTTCAGAATTTCACTTTTTATAGCAGATTTTAAATTTTTATCTATTTTTTCTGCAACACAGCAAGGGTTCACAGCCAAACAAAACTCAAAATCTATTACCCTGAATCTGCAGTTTACAGAAACACCCAAAGTGTGCTCAAAAACTGATGTATGGGCGCACAGCAGGCTTCAGAGTGGAAGGACCACCATATGGCTTTTGGAGAGCGGATTTACCTGAAATGGTAATTGGGAGCTATGACGTACAGTGCATTGCAAAAGTATTCACCCCCTTGACTTTTTTCGTATTTTGGTGCCTAACAACCTGGAATTAACATGGATTGTTTGAGGATTTGCATCATTTAATTTACAGAACATGCCCACGATTTTGAATTTTTATTATTTTTTTTGATTGTGAAGCAAACAACAACTAGGACAAAATAACAGAAAAAGTCAATGTGCATAACTATTCACCCCCCTAACATTAATACTTTGTAGAGCCACCTTTTGCGGCAATCACAGATCCAAGTTGCTTTAGATAAGTCTCTATGAGCTTGCCACATCTTACCACTGGGATTTTTCCCATTCCTCCTTGCAAAACTGCTCCAGTTCCTTCAAGTTGGATGACTTGCGCTTGTGAACAGCAATCTTTAAGTCTGACCACAGATTTTCTATTGGATTGACATCTGGGCTTTGACTAGGCCATTCCAACACATTTACATGTTTCCCCTTAAACCACTCAAGTTTTGCTTTAGCAATGTGTTTGGGGTCATTGTCCTGCTGGAAGGCATACCTCCATCCTAGGCTAAAATCACGCACAGAGTGGTACAGGTTTTGCTCAAGAATATCCCTGTATTTAGCACTATCTTTTCCTCAACTCTGACCAGTTTCCTAGTCCCAGCTGCTGAAAAACATCCCCACAGGATGATGCTGCCACCACCATGTCTCACTGTGGAGATGGTTTTCTTTGGGTGATGTGTTGGGTTTGCGCCAGACATAGCGTTTTCTTTGATGGCCGAAAAGTTAAATTTTTGTCTCATCAGACCAGGGCACCTTCCTCCATATATCTTAGGAGTCTCCCATATGCCTTTTTTCGCAAACTTACAACGTGCCTTTTTGTTTTTTGCTGAAAGTAATGGATTTCTTATGGCCACTCTGCCATAAAGCCCAACTCTATGGAGCATATGGCTTATTGTCGTCCTATGTACAGATACTCCAGTGTCTGATGTGGAACTATGCAGCTCCTCCAGGATTACCTTAGCTCTCTGTGCTGCCTCTCTGATTAATCCCATCCTTGCCCGAACCGTGAGTTTTGGTGGGCAGCTGTCTCTTGGCAGGTTTGCTGTTGTGCCATGTTCTTTCCATTTGGTTATGATAGATTTGATGGTGCTCCTGGGGATCATCAAAGATTTAGATATTTTTTTATAATCTAACCCTGACTTGTACATCTTAACAACATTGTCCCTTACTTGTTTGGAGCGTTTCTTGGTCTTTGTGGCAGTGTTTGGTTAGTGATGCCTCTTACTTAGGTGTTGAAGCATTTGGGGCCTTTCACAAAAGGTATGTATATGTAATGACAGATTATGTGACACTTAGATTGCACACAGGTGGACATCATTTCACTAATTATGTGACTAATTGTGTGAATTGGTTGCACCAGAGCTTTTTATTGGCTTCCTAACAAAGGGGGTAAATACATACGCACATGCGAATTTTCTGTTTTCTATTTATAAACAATAGTTTTATTTATATATTTTTCTCATTTCACTTCAACAAATTAGACTATTGTGTTCTGATCCATCACATAAAATTCAAGGTGTGTAGTGAGCACTTTGACCCATTGGGCGTTTCATAGAATTAGGAAATGCTTGGCTGTGAAAATAAAAAAATTAATTACTTTCCCGAAAAAGTTGCTTTAGACCCACATTTTTCACTTTCACAAGGGGTACCAGGACAAAATGCGCCCAACATTTTGTTCCACATGTACCCCGAATACGCCAACAACCCATATGTGCTCAAAAAATGATGTATGGGTGCATGGCAGGGCTCTAGAGTCGAACATGTCACATTAAATAAATTCCTGAGGTACCCAGAAAAGAAAAAACCCAACAAGTGACCCCTTTTTTGAAAAATCACCCCCGTACAAACATTTTAAGTGGTAAAAAAAGGGTACTTTTCAGCAAACAGGTGTCTCGCAGAAGATAGAAATACTTCAGAAAGCATTTAAAAGCATGCATTTGTGAAAAAAAAAATATTACTAGCAGACCCCCAGGTTGTGTTCCCCCTTTTTTTTCCATATGTGCTTATAATTTTGCTGACAGGCCTGAATTGGCAGACATTGATTTTATGTGAAATGTCGCATTAAATAAATTCATGAGGTCCCCAGAAATGAAAAACCCCAAGAAGTGACCCCATTTCGGAAAGAGCACCCCCGTACGAACATTTTAAGTGGTGCCATTGGCTGTAGCGCTGTTCCAGCCAATAGCAGTGCTGGCAGGAGACCCAAAACACTGGTGTCCCCTGCCTGACCTAGGAGGAGACAGGTGGTGACTTGTTCAGCACCGGTCACGTCCAGATGACACCCCCCCTGCAGCTCCGTATTGCAGCCAGAGCAGCCATCACACCCCGGTTCCCAAGCAATTATGCCCGGGGGCCGGCGGTTTGTCACGCCGTACTATTACGGTGCTGGTCATGTAGCAGGCAAAATGAATACGTTAAAAAAAACTCAATCAACAGTCCTGTAAGAAAGATGATGAAAAACAGTGCTTTCAGACAAAACTGCAATACCAGAGAAAAAAAAGTCTGTAGAGCATCTGTATGTAAAGCAAGGCTCTTTAAACTTTTATCACTACAACACCCTTATTGTAAAATTGGCTTTTTTTTATCCTACTCCTTCTAGGTGTTCTTTTTTCATTTTCCAGTAGTTTATACCGGTGTGTTTTTTTTGGAATGTAGGAGGAAACTGAGGTACCCATAGTAAAGGCAAATATGGGGAGAACATGCAAGCTTCCATGTAGATGCTTCCCTGGCTGAATACAAACAAAGGATCACATAAAAATGCTACCAAACCATAGTAAATACTATATAATGCTGCAGTGGTCTTCAGCCTGAGTGTCTCCAGCAGTTAAACAACTACTGTATATATCGCTGCATGCAAACTATATGAACCCACATTCTTTTTTTTTCACAGCGTTTCATAGCAGCTTCCACATGGCTGGCTGTAGGAGAGACATTAAGGCCCCTATCGCACAATCGCGTTTTCCACGTGGGTGCGATGCACTGAATCCTGACCCATTCATTTCAATGAGTCTGTGTACATAAGCGTTTTTTTCACCCATCAGTTCTACGTTGCGTGAAAAACGTAGCATGTTCTATGTTCTGCGTTTTTCACCCAGCCCTGGCCCTATAGAAGTAAATGGGGGTGCATGAAAAACGTATTGCATCTAGTAAGCAAGTGCGGATGAAATGAGTTTTTCACTGATGGTTGCTAAGAGATGTAGTTTGTAAACCTTCAGTTTTTTTATCATGCGCGTGAAAAACGCATCAAAACGCATTGCACCCTTGCGGAAAAAACTGGACAACTGAACGCAATCACAGACAAAACTGACTGAACTTGCTTACAAAGTGGTGCGAGTTTTCCTGAACGCACCCTGAACACATCGGGACCTAATCCGTCACGATCGTATGAAAGAGGCCTACAGTAAGTGCCCTTGTGTCTTTCTTTCAAGCGAGGTTCCTCTGAACAGCATAACAACTGTGGGACTTCAGCAGTAGTTTGCAAACATCTAGGGATGATGTGTAGCAGTTGCGAGGAAATGTCTGCTATTAATAGTGCCTAGCTCTGCTAGCACTTCTACAAATACATACTGTATATGACAACGCAACAAAAGTTAACAGCAACACACTGCACATATGTTTTGCAAAATACATTGAAACCTCTCCAAAAGATCACCTCTTTTAGAAGGGCTTACCTCAACTATATTGCATTTCTAACAAAGACTTACAATTACCCTATATACTTTGTAAATACCTCTTTAAAAGAAAAATTTTTGCACAACTTTGTGTGATCATCTAATAGAGGTTTCACTGGATCTCTGGAATAGAGCATTCGAGGCTGCTTTGAATTCCAGAGATATTTTCCATATTTATTGATAAGCAATTAGTTACAGGCATGACAAATTTAATCTCTTACTGTTACACTATTTGTAATTACTTATTTTGTGATTAATCTGGCAAGGAGTTGCTGCAGTATATCAAAGTTACATTATAAAGTGTTTTCTTCTGCATTATTAAGAATCAGTCTTAATATATATTTTTTTATAAATAATATTCCACAGACCTGTGACATTCAATATGTGAAGTGCTAAGTTCAAGAGATTAAGGGCAATGACTGCCATCTAGCTCACTTTTATTTCCATCTCAATGCAACCTTGCATCACTATACATCTGTTTTGTTGATTCACAAGAGCCCTTCAGATGCTATACAGTTGATTTTGACAAGTGCTACAATTTAAACAGCTAGATAATTCTCACCAAGATGATTTCAATAGAGATATTATAATTTAGAGCCATGCTACCTTTCTTTAGGATCAGAAATTACATCTAATATACTGAGCACTTCAGAATCATAGTTATATTTTATAATCTAACAATTGTTGTGAATGCAGGGATTTTTAATTTTACTCCGATAACCATTATTGAAAGCATAGTTTATGTATATTCAATATCAGAAAATTTATCTCTGCAAAATAATGGACTTAAAAGATTTTTTTTTTTTTTTTTTGCCTTAGCTCCTTCTTATGTGAATTCCTGTTTTTAAAGTTAAAGGGGTTGCCTCACTTCAGCAAACGGCATTAATCATGTAGAGAAAGGAAATACAAGGCATTACTAATGTATTGTGATTATCCATATTGTCTCCTTTGGTGACTTGATTCATTTTTCCATCACATTATACACTGCGTATTTCTATGGTTACGATTACCTTGCAATCCAGCAGTGGTGGCCGTGCTTGCACACTATAGGAAAAAGCGCCCAGCCTCTCTGGTGGCTAGAACCGTGGGAGTGTGCATAGGCCGGCACTTTTTCCTAAAGTGTGCAAGCACGGCCACTGCTGCTGGATTGCAGGGTGGTTGGAAACACGCAGTGTATTATGTGATGAAAAAATGAATCAAGCCAGCAAAGGAAGCAATATGGACAATCACAATACATTAGCAAAGGCTTTATATTAACTGCTGAAGTAAGACAACCCCTTTCACTTTACAAAGTAAGCTATCACATACGGTAGGAATAGCAGTATCTCTGACCATTAGGCCTCAAGCACATGGCCTTATGTGCAGTCACCAAAAACAAGATGTCATTCCATATCTTTCTCAACTTTATCAATTCTCTTCTGCAATAGTGACAAGAATAAGACATGCTCTGTATTGTGCAGAACACCCACATGGATCTGGAAAAAAATATGGATATGTGCACAGGCCCATAGAAATGAATGGGCCAGTGTGCTATCTGCAAAATAGAACACAAAAAAAAACTGGTAGTGTGCATGAGGCATACAGTAATTTGCTTTGCATCCTGCATTTAGTATTATTGTTTTTAAAATATTTATTCTACAAGATGTGACAGTTCCAATGGTACAAAAGGTGTATTTTTATGGTGAACCATTTTTAAATCAAATAATATTTACAGAAATTTTATTTGTATTGTTTATTGTTGTGGTGGAGACTTTTTATTTACCCAAACCTAACCCTAATGTCACGGCTGGACTTGGGGGAAACCCCCAGCCGTGCGGTGCCAGGAGATGGTAGGGTTACCACTTGGCCAAACAACACAGAATAAGGGAGCAGGTCACCTCCTGTTGCGTCCCTAACTCTGACCCTGTCTCCTACCTGCATGGGCCGACCTTGATGGTAGGAGGGCCCATACTCAGGAACCTCGGATCCCTGCTGACCCTCCGCAGATCCCTGACCTAGGAGCTGGGTGAGACGACCTACTCCTCCTTGGCACGGAGGAGCAGGAGTTTCAATGGCCAAGCAACAAGGGGAAACAGAAAACACCTTATGGCAGTGACAGGCAAACGCAATCAACACAACACTCACCTGCCACAGAACAACACAACCAGGAACCCATGTGCAGGTGCTGTTTGTTCAGGACACCAACAATGACAGCACACACAGACATCACACAGGGACCCGGACCATAAGCTACAATGATACAGAAACCCCACACACACCTAGATAACACTGAATAACAAAGTTTTATGACCAGAAGGGAGGCCCCCACTGGTAGATGGTAATATACAGGAGGCTGCTCCAGCTATGCCTGGCTGAAAGCAACCTACTGAGCCAATCCAGAGAACGAGGCTTTATAGGCCTAAGTGGCCACACCCACCGGTCAGAACACACCCAGTGACATCACACACACTGGGAAGAGAATTAACCCTTCCAGCACCACAGGAAAGGGAAAACACACATAAAGGGGAAAGTACACAAACTCACTCACCCGTTACCACCGGCAACGGCATGCGCGGCAACCGAGATACTTCCACTACATGCAAACAACACCAGACGTAGCCGCGGACAACCGCAGGTGAAGGGAGGAGTCCAAGTGCATACTAAACACCACCTCGTGCACAACAAACAGACAAGGAAGTGCACACAAACACACGTTGCCAAAGGCAACCGCACGCATGCCTGTTGTCCGTGGCAACCGCACCTGAGGCAAACCACTAAGTGCCCCCAGCTGCGGTTGACACAACACCAAACCGCGGGTAACTGCATGCGGCTCCCAAGGAGTCACGACCATGACCAAGGGTCGTGACACCTAAGCAGCATGAATGCTCTTTTTTCACATGATGTGCTGCATCATCAAGATTGCATTTCTCCCATTACAAAGCATGATTAGAGATTAAGTTCATTCTGAGTCTTATTCTTACTAATAGGTCTGAAGATATTATTCAGGGACAAGTAAATGTGACCAGAATCAAAAGTGCTCAGAATGCCCTGAAAGTTGTGTGACACTCTGTGGTCTTCCTAGGAGTGTATCCAACTCTTTTCAAGCATTTTAGTACCACAATAGCATTAGTAATGCATTGTTGACAATAACCATAACAAACAGCCTGCTTAAAAATACCCAGAACTGTCAGATTTGATATACAGTACTTTTTTAATTAAAAAAAAGTTCCAAAATCTATCCCTGATTAGTTCTAGTGTTGAGTGAATTATTGAAAAAATACTATTCTGCTGCTTTGTGGAATTTCACAAAGTTCACTTCGTCACGAAGCGCATATCTTTGTAAGGAGCGGACGCAATGACAGTAAATGGCGATTGCGCCGCTTCCCCCTCCCCCGGTCATTCAACCCCCCTCGCTGATAGCGGCATCTGAGAATAATAGTGGCGGCTTATTTTTTATCCATTTGACCATAACGGGGCTGCTGCAGCCATCTTAATTGAAGACACGCCGTGAAATCTTACGCAGTGCGTGATGGCGTCACCGCTGGCAGTCCTATAGCAGTGAATGGAGCGGTGTGCTCTCCATTCACCCTTAAAAAGTGTAACTGCCATTCTATTTTTATTTGTGTAACGTGTAGGGACAGCTATATTAATAGTTTTTGTAATATACTTTAATTACTGAAATCATACATTTCTATTAGAATAATAGATAATAGCTCTAAAGTGGCCCATTTTGAGCCTTATCAACGCTCCTCTATGTTCTGTTAACATAACAGTGGAGACTTGCTCAACACTGACTGTGTTATGTAAATAGAAGACAAAGGAGCGTTGCTAAAAGTTGAAAATGGACCACTTTAGAGCTATTTTTCTAAGAGAAATGTACAATTTGAGTAATTAAAGTATATTACAAAAATGGTCACTATCACTGTTCTTACACATTACACAAATAAAAATAGATTGGCAGTTACACTATAAGGGACTTCTGAAAACAGCCAATCGTGCTCTCTCAGGGTTAAGTACAAGGAAATATTTCTATGTCTTATTTGCTCTTGCGCGGTGCAGTTATATGCTCTAAAGCATTTTTTGACTTGTATTAGTAGGGAAAAAAAGGCTTATTAGCAGTTGTGTGGTGAAGTGCGAAAATTAAAGCCCTTTTTGTTGTGTATTAGTGGCAAAAAAATATATATTTGACGTTCAGCGGTGCAGTTATATCTTCTAAAGGCTTTTTGAGGCATGTATAAGTGACAAAAAATAAGGGCATATTTGCCATTCAGTGGTGTAGTTATATGTTCTAAAGCCCTTTTTGGCGTGTAATAGTGGGAAAATAAAAATATATATTAGTTGCAAAAGAAAAATATATTTGCCCTTCAGCTGTGCAGTTATATGCTCTAAAGCCTTTTGTGGCGTGCTTAAGTGGAAAAAAATAAGGGCCTATTTGCAGTTCAGCAGTGCAGTTATATGTTCTAAAGCCTTTTGTGGCGTGTATAAGTGTAAAAAATAAGGGCCTATTTGTCATTTAGCGGTGCATTTATATGTTCTAAAGCCTTTTGGGGCGTGCTTAAGTGGAAAAAAATAAGGGCCTATTTGCAGTTCAGCAGTGCAGTTACATGTTCTAAAGCCTTTTGTGGCGTATATAAGTGGAAAAAATAAGGGCCTATTTGTCGTTTAGCGATGCATTTATATGTTCTAAAGCCTTTTGTGGCATGCTTAAATGGAAAAAAATGAGGGCATATTTGCCGTTCAGAGGAGTAGTTATATGTTCTAAAGCCCTTTTTGTTGTCTATTAGTGGCAAAAGAAAAATATATTTGCCATTCAGCGGTGCAGTTATGTGTTCTAAAGCCTTTTATGGAGTGTATAAGTGACAAAAAATAAGGGCATATTTGCCATTCAGCGGTGTAGTTATATGTTCTAAAGCCCTTTTTGGCGTGTAATAATGGCAAAATAAAAATATATTTGCCGTTCAGCAGTGCAGTTATATGTTCTAAAGCCCTTTTTGTCGTGTATTAGTTGCAAAAGAAAAATATATTTGCCATTTAGCGGTGCAGTTATATGTTCTAAAGCCTTTTGTGGCGTAGTTAAGTGGAAAAAGAAAATAAGGGCCTATTTGCAGTTCAGCAGTGCAGTTATATGTTCTAAAGCCTTTTGTGGCATGTATAAAAGGAAAAAATAAGGGCCTATTTGTCATTTAGCGGTGCATTTATATGTTCTAAAGCCTTTTGTGGCATGTATAAAAGGAAAAAATAAGGGCCTATTTGTCATTTAGCGGTGCATTTATATGTTCTAAAGCCTTTTGTGGCGTGTATTAGTGGCACAAAAAATATATATTATTTGCCGTTGTATTAGTGGCAAAAAAAATCTATACAGTGAGGAACAGAAGTATTTGAACACCTCTGAGAGACAGAATTTAAAAACAAGAATTCTGGAAATCATATTATATGATTTTTTAAGAATTTATTTGTCTTGCACTGTTGAACATAAGTATTTGAACACCTAATATTAATTAATATTTGGTACAGAAGCCTTTGCTTGCAATTACAGAGGTCAATTGTTTCCTGTAGTTTTTTACCAGGTTTGCACACACTGCAACAGGGATTTTGGCCCACTCCTCCACAGAGATCTCCTCTAGATCTGTCAGGTTCCGCGGCTGTCGCTGAGCAATACCAGTTTCAGCTGCCTCCAAAGATGTTCTATTGGATTTAGGTCCGGAGACTGGCTAGGCCACTCCAGAACCATGATATGCTTCTTACAGAGCCACTCCTTGATTATCCTGACTGTGTGCTTCGGATCGTTGTCATGTTGGAAGACCCAGCCATGACCCATCTTCAATGCTCTGACTGAGGGAAGAAGGTTGTTGCTCAAAATCTCACAATAAATGGCCCCATTCATCCTCTCCTTAATACAGTGCAGTCGCTCTGTCCCCTTCACAGAAAAGCACGCCAAAGCATGGTGTTTCCACCACCATGCTTCACAGTAGGGATGGTGTTCTTGGGATGCAACTCATCCTTATTTTTCCTCCAAACATGACGAGTGAAGTTTAGACCAAAAAGTTCTACTTTGGTCTCATCTGACCACCTGACTTTCTCCCATCCCTCCTCTGGATCATTTAGATGGTCATTGGCAAACTTCAGACGGGTCTGGACATGTGATGACTGGAGCAGGGGAACCTTCTGTACAATGCATGATTTGAAACCATGACAGCATAGTGTTTTACCGACTGTGACCTTTGAAACTGTGGTCCCAGCTCTCTTCATGTCATTGACCAGCTCCTCCCTTGTAGTTCTGGGCTGATTCCTCACCTTTCTTATCATCAGTGATACCCTACGAGGTGAGATCTTGCATAGAGCCCCAGTCCGAGTGAGACTGATAGTCATCTTTAGCCTCTTCCATTTTTTAACAATTGCTCCAACAGTTGATCTATTTTCACCAAGCTGCTTGGTAATTGCCCCGATGCCCTTTCCAGCTTGTGGAGGTCCACAATTTTGTCTCTGGTGTCTTTTGACAGCTCTTTGGTCTTGCCTATGGTAGTAGTTAGCGTATGACTGACTGTGGGGTGGACAGGTTTCTTTAAAGAGCTCAGACGGGTGCTAACTTAGATTAATGAGTGGAGTAGAGGTGGACTTTTTAAAGGCACAGTAAGAGGTCTTTGAGAGCCAGAATTCTTGCTGTTTCTCAGGTGTTCAATTACTTATGCTCAGCAGTGCAAGACAAAAACATTCTTTAAAAATCATACAATGTGATTTCCTGTATTTTTATTTATTTTATTCTGTCTCTCAGTGTAGGAATGCACCTACAATGTGAATTTCAGACCCCTCCATGATTTCTGAGTGGGAGAATTTGCAAAATCGCAGGGTGTTCAAATACTCCTGTTCCTCACTGTATTTTCCATTGAGCATTCCATTGTACTACAGCCATTTACAGGGTGTATTAATAGAATAGATATGTACGTCCTATTAGCCATTCTGTGCTGATTGTTATATTTATTTTTGGGGGGTGTATTAATAGGAAAAAGAATAGTGGAAAATTGATGATTGTTAACTTTCTTCTGTATGAACTGAATTATGTCGATTAGCCATTCATTGGTGATATTTTTTTGTGAAACAGCCTTTATGGGAAAAATAGATGGGTGATTGTTGACTTTCTTCTGTATGAACCAAATTACGTCAATTAGCCATTCAGTGGTGAAATTTGTTTGTGATAAATCCTTTTTTGGGAAAATTGGTCGGTAGCAATAACGATGGTCAAGGACAATATATGTCCTTTACGGCCCACTGGGTAAATGTGGTTCCTGCCCAGCAACACCAGCAACTTGGCCAGGTTACTGCAGGGACAGTGCCCCTCCAACATACCACATGTCCAGGTGTCACGCTGTTCTACACCTCGTTTGCCTGGGTGAATAAAGTGAAACAGGGGAGAAACAGCTCCGTGTCCTTCATCAAGGAGGAGGACTTTGGAGCACAAGCAATGTGTAGCGAAATGGGTGGTTTTTCTACACAGGAGGATCAGAAGCAGCAATAGGAGCTACAGGGTGTTGCGGAAGACGAGGCACACCGTGGCAGTATGCAGTAGAGATGGAGGCAGGGACTCCCTCCGAGTCACTTGCATAAATTGCCTGATGCATGCTCAGTTGCTTGCGTAGTGACAGCTGAATTGTCACCATTGGGCAGAGGGAAGGCTTCTGGCTCTCCACCTTGTTGGACACTCGCTACCGGTCCAAAATGGGGGCCTTTTGTACACCTGCTGAGAGGGAGGAAAAACTGAACTACTATAGAGACATCCTATGTAGTCAGTTAGCCACTGCCTGTCTGCACCATTGTCAATACTCTTGCAGGTCTGATCGGGGGGGGGGGGGGCCTCTGCACTCAAGTTCCACTGCCATGGCTGCTGGGGAGGGGTGGGATGGCATGAGCTGTAGCATCAGCAGCAGCCTGAGTCTAGTCACTGATGTGCAGCTTTCTTCACCCGCATAGTGAAGAAACTACTCACCAGTAGTGATGAGCGGCATGGGCAATATTAGAATTTGCTATATTTTGGAAATATTTGGTAGAATATTCGTCATATATTCGCGAAATTTACGAATTCCAGATTGTTTTCTTAATTGCGAAAAATCAGCAATGTAATATTCTCGGAATGCGTCCGAAATACAGGCATGGGTCACTATAGCTGCATTATTCAAGTTGCTAGAAGTTTCCTGAGACTGGAGAAAATGTTTGGCATGGCAGAACATTACAATAGCTTTATATGCAGATAAAGTGCTCTAATATATTCGCGATTGCAAAATCGGCACTAATGATGCAAATAATTTGGCGCAATTCGTGCAATTTCACATTTTAGCAGGTCTGACTACTTATTAGTGATTGGTACACTAAGTAATGTTGTGAACGTGTGAAATCACAGCACTATGAATGAATTTATGTATATATGTAGCATACATATATATATATATATATATATACATACATACATACAGACAACACTATGTATGTAGAATGTATGTATGGACAGCAGAACCTGCTACACTATATCACTATTAGTGATGAGCGACAGGGGTCATATTCGAATTTGCAATATTTTGCGTATATTTTGTAGAATATCCGTAGAATATTCTCGAATTTGAATATTCGCAATATTCAACTTTTTTTTTACAAAAAAAATCGGCAAGGTAATGATTGCGTAATATTCCACTATTACATGCTCAATACAGGCGTGGGTCAAAAACGAATATATTAGCACTATAGAATTTAGAGCTAAATATTAGTTTTTTTAGAATATTCATAATTTTTTTCCATCTGAAGTTATTATTCCTCCATGCTTAAGTGACTTAACCCCTTCCCGACCGCAATTCGTATATATACGTGATAGCTGCACATACCCCGTGCAGCTACCACATATATATACGTTCTGGCAGCTCTTTAATCCAAGCGCTGCAAAGCGCTTGGATTAAAGCTTCTGCCCCTGCCCTGTATGCTGTCACGGACAGCATACAGTGCAGTAATGCCGGCAAGGGACCAATCAGAGTGGCCCCTTGCCAGCAATCGATCCGATTGGTTATTCTGTGCAGACTAACCAATCGGATCGTGGCAGTGAAAAAATGCAGGTTTCAGGCTGTGATCTGCGCTCTGCAGATCAGAGCCTGAAATCACAGTGTCCTCGTGCCCCCCCCCGATCTGTGCAGCCCCCCCGATCTGTGCAGCCCCCCATCCCCCGATCTGTGCAGGCCCCCCCGATCTGTGCAGCCCCCCATCTGTGCCCCATCTTGTGTCCACAGTGCCCCTCCTTGAGTCCGCCCCCTCCCCGCCCCATACATTCCTCCTGCTGGCCGTGACACCCTCCCCTCCCTTCCAGCGCTGCCCCCCGCTCGGTCCCCCTGCTGTGTTTGATGGCGGTGGCTCCATTCCTGAGCCGCCGCCATCATCAGAGTGTCAGCTCTATGCTGACACTCTGCTGTAACCCCATAGATGCTGCGGCAGCGGCATCCATGGGGTTAATAGAGGGAGGGGGCTCCTTCTCTCCACCATCGGAGCTGCTGCGCTGCGATGGCAGCCCCGATGGTTGCCATGGCAACCGGACACTTTGCAAAAGCGTCTGCTCTTGCCACCTACAGGGCATCTGATTGTTTTATACTTTGCAATGCAAGAGCATTGCAAAGTATAGTACAGCCCCACTGAATCTTCAAGATCCAAGAGGGACTTGATAAAAAAAATAAAATTTAAAAAAATAAAAGCAAAAATAAATAAATAAAAATGTAAAATTAAAAAAAGAAATTGCCTTTTCCTATAAAAAAATGAAAAATAAAAAAACTACACATATTAGGTATCACCGCGTCCGTAACGACCGTCTCTATAAAGATATCACATGATAGACCCCATCCGATAAACACCATAAAAAAAACTGTGTAAAAAAAAAGCTATTTTTGTCACCTTACATCACAAAAAGTGCAACAGCAAGCGATCAAAAAGGCGTATGACCCCCAAAATAGTACCAATCAAACTGTCACCTCATCCTGCAAAAAATCATACCCTATTTAAGACAATCGCCCAAAATATAAAAAAGCTATGGCTCTCAGACTATAGAGACATTAAAACATCATTTTTTTGGTTTCAGAAATGCTATTATTCTGTAAAACTTAAATAAATAAGAAAAAGTATACGTATTAGGTATTGCCACGTCCATAACGATCTTCTCTATTAAACTATCACATGACCTAACTCCTCAGATGAACGCTGTAAAAATAAATAAATGAAAACTGTTCCAAAACAGCCAATTTTTGGGTCACCTTGCCCCATAAAGTGTAATAATGAATGATCAAAAAATCCTATGTACCCAAAAATTGTACCAATAAAAACCTCAACACTTTCTGCAAAAAAACGAGCCCCTGCACAAGACGATCGGCAGAAAAATAAAAAAACATATGGCGTTCAGAAAACAATCCAGCACAATCTGCCTTCCAAAAACTGTACGGCATTCCTTTCCTTCTGCGGCCTGCCGTGTGCCCGTACAGCAGTTTACGACCACATGTGGGGTGTTTATGTAAACCGCGGAATAAGGGTAATAAATATTGAGTTTTCTTTGGCTGTTAACCCTCAATGTGTTAAAGAAAAAAAAATTATAAAATGGAAAATCTGCCAAAAAAGTGAAATTTAGAAATTTCATCTCCATTTTCAGTTTAATTCTTGTGGAACGCCTAAAGGGTTAGCAAAGTTTTGAGTAACTTGAGGGGTGTAGTTTCTACAATGGGGTCATTTATGAGGGTTTCTACTATGTAAGCCCCACAAAGTGACTTCAGACCTGAACTGGTCCTTAAAAAGTGGGTTTTGGAAATTTTCTTAAAAATTTTAAGAATTGCTTCTAAACTTCTAAGCCTTCTAATGTCCTAAAAAAATAAAATGACATTTCCAAAATGATGCCAACATAAAGTAGACATATGGGGAATGTTAAGTAATATATATTTTATTAGGTATGACTTTCTGTTTTAGAAGCAGAGAAATTGAAATTTGGAAAATTGTGAATTTTTCAAAATTGTGGGTAAATTTGGGAATTTTTCATAAATAAAGGTGAAATATATTGACTCAAATATATGACTATCATGAAGTATAATGTGTCACGAGAAAACAATCTCAGAATGGCTTGGATAAGTAAAAGTGTTCCAAAGCTATTACCACATAAAGTGACGCATGTCAGATTTGTAAATTTTGACCTGGACACTGGGGCATCATTGACCCTTGGTCATGAAAGGGGTAAGCAGGGAGGAATCATGACTTCATATGGAAAAAAATGACGAATATTCCCAAAAACTAATATAGTGCTATATTTGTTTTTCTGAATATTCATAATATTCTAAAACAAGAATATATAGCAATATAGTGAATATAAAAAAAAAAATAGTGCAATTTAGCTAATATAGTGCTATAATTTTTATTTTTATAGTTAGATTTTTTTTCCAATCAGAACTTCAGATGAGAAAAAAATTACAACTATTAGACAGAAGAATATAGCACTATATTATCTAAATTGTTCTACATTTGTTTTTTGGGAATATTTGCTATATTGCTATATATTCTTGTTTTAGAATATTACAAATAATCTAAAAAAGAGTATATAGCACTATATCGAATATATTTGTTTTTTTAGAATATTTGTCTGTTTTTTTAAATCTGTACAGTCGTTCCACTTCAGCATACTCCTCCTCGACAAGCGTCCTCCTCTAAGCCTGGGGGTTAGAATATACCATCGGATCTGATATTTCACGATCTCACTGAGATCGCGAAAACTCAGATCCAATAGTATATTCTAACCCCCAGGCAAGCGTCCCCGTCACCATGGGAACGCCTGGGGTTAGAATATATCATCGGATCTGAGTTTTCATGATCTCATTGAGATTGTGAAAACTCTGATCCAATAGTATATTTTAACCCCCAGGCGTTCCCATGGTGACTGGCATGCTTGTCGGGGAGGAGTATGCTGAAGTGGAACAACTGTAAAGATTTTTTTAAAAAAAGACAAATATTCTAATATACAAATATATTCGATATAGAGCTATATAATAGTTTTTTAGAATATTTGTCATTTTTCCCATCTAAAGTCATGATTCCTCCTGTTTTCAGATGTAAAAAAAGATATGAATATTCAATATAGCGAATATATAGCACTATATTCAAATTTGAATATTCAAACTCAACACTAATCACTATCTAACCTACACTGACTACATCTCACTAACTATCTATATAATATACTGTATATAAGCTAACTTACTAACTATTTTATGTAATGACACAGGAAAGCAGAGAGCACAGCAATAACACTCTGTGGACCCCTCATGCTGTTCCCACCCTCCCCACTTCATGACTGGTCCACTATTTTGGCTTTCGGCTTGGCTGACAATATCATTTTCTTTAACCCTTTTTCTGATCTGTCAGAAGGAAGGAAAATGAGACGCACAACAGATCCTGTCTGTGTAGCAGCTGTAAGGCCTGTATGGTCCCATTAGAATTGGCTTGTGATTTGGTAGCCAAAAGGAGGAGTGGATACCAAAAACAGAAGACATGCAGATATTCCATTCATTTCTGTTTTGGATCCACTCCCGTTTTTTTTTTTTTTTTGCATTAGCAATACTGATCGGTTACTGACCAAATGCTTCATTGGTTCATTTGCTTCATTGATATGCACCTGTGATTCTGAAGGTTTTAGTCTACATTTTTTTGCAATATATTGAGGGTAGCGCCTCTTTTAGACTGAACACGCCCATCTACCTGGGACTTCTGAGCAGAGTATGTTTGTAGCTGGTTCCTACACTGCCCTGAATATTGTAGGCTTAAGTAAGTCCAAAGTGAGGCAGTATATTTAATGTTAGTGACCCATCTGCGGAAGCCACCTTGACGCCTGGTAGATGGGCCCAAAACGTTTATGCGCTAAGAGCTTCCATTACTCATTTATAGTCGGTATTGTACCACTTTTATCTAGAATGACCCCCATTTCTTAGCTCTATTGTTTGTATATATAATCGTGTGCAGCCATTTAGCTTTTTTGTAATTATGTTTGCTTCATTGATATGCACATGTAATTCTGAAGGTTTTAGTCTAAATTTTCTTGCAATATATTGAGGGTAGCGCCTCTTTTATACTGAACACTCCCATCTACCTGGGATTTCTGAGCAGAGTATGTTTGTAGCTGGTCCCATTACTGCCCTAAATATTGTAGGCTTAAGTAAGTCCAAAGTGAGGCAGTACATTTAGTGTTAGGGACCTATCTGCGGAAGCCACCTTGACGCCTGGTAGATGGGCCCGACAAGTATGTGCGCTAAGAGCTTCCATTACTCATTTATAGTCTGTATTGTACCACTTTTATCTAGAATGACCCCCATTTCTTAGCTCAATTGTTTGTATATATAATGGTGTGCAGCCATTTTGTTTTTTGCTATTCTGATCATAGGTTATCAATATTAAATTCACAGATAACCCCCTTAATTCCACTGCATCATAGAAACACAGCTAAGCTATTGGATGTGTCTGGTGATAAAAAAAAAAATCAAGATAAATAATGTGATGTATTTACAAAAGTACTCAACTTGTGATACAAAACGTATGTGAATGTGAACTGAAATGGTCATTTCAACTACTGTTGAGAGAATTGAACTATCCTTATGGACTTTCATCTGAATTTCAGGAACAATTCGATTTGCAAGTAGCCAAATTTCCTCGCATTTTGTGGTAACAAATCCATTTTCCTGAAATGCAGGTAAAAAAGGAAAAAATACACACTCATCCATTTGCTCGGGAGAGGCCATCATGGTCATCTTGATTGAAGAAAATGCGTCAAATTTCGTGTGTGCTGACGTGTGACATCACCATGTCAGCGCTCAAGGTTTGGCACATTTTTTTCAATCAAGATGGCCGCGACAGCCTCTCTGCGAGCAAACGGATTAGTTGAGTATATATGTTTTTTTTTTCGTTTTTAACCCCTAATTAACCTCAGACAGGCCTCAGATGTTGCTATCAGCATTTAACATGGCATCTGAGAAGTTCAATGAGGTGGCGTGATCAGAGTTCCCCGTCATAGCGCATGCTAAATACAATGGAATGTGATTTGTGACAAAGTAATTTATAATTTATTTAATTTCTTTGTGAACTTTGGCAGAGAAGCCGAATCAATTTTTTTATAATTTTGCTCATCTCTAATTTCAACAAACCTTGTATAAATCAATAAGGTGAATATATCATATTACATAAAAATGCTTCTTTCTCCACCCACCCCACTCCTAAACTAGCATTTTCTGCTAAATCAGTTTTAAAGAGGTCCTGTCACCAAAAATTGCAATGCAATCTGACTGCACCATGTTATAGAGCAGATTGATATAAAATATAGTATATTGATATATACCTGAGCTGATTGATATATAGTAAAACCTATAATGTATACATTTATGTCTTCCTGTTAAAAGCTATCAGTACAGGAAGGAGGTGTTAGCAGCTATTGACAGCACTATATGTATTAGGCCTCATGCACACGATCGTATGTTGTTTTTGTGTCCGTTCTGCCGATTTCACCATTTCGGATGCGGACCCATTTATTTCTATGAAGCTGTGTAAAATGCGGATAGTCCACCGTTTGTTATCCGCGTCCGTGGTTCGTGGTTCCAGTCCATCAAAAAAATATAACCTGTCCTATTCCGGTCTGCGAAAAAATGGTTTGCAGTCCCATTCAAGTCAGTGGGTCCGCAAAAAGTGCGGAAGCACAACTGTATGTCATCTGCGTCTGGGTCCGATTTTTTACATTCATTTTAATGGCAACCTGTTTGCCAGAACTGAGCCAAATAAAAAAAAAAAAAATTATAATACAGGAAGGAAGTTCAAGGTCACAGGTTATCAGATAGCTGATTGCTAGGCACCTGTGGCAAAAGTGTGGTGTTTTGTTTGCCAGAGGATTTTCAGTGTTCATGCCAAAATGCCTCGCTGGAACAAGGAAAAATGTATTACCCCGGTCCTGGAGAAGCCAGAATTATGGGACAGCAGGATCAATTTATACCAGGACCGAGTACGGAAGGAGGTGGCATGGGAATAAGTTGCTTGTTCCCTGAGGCAGTCCGAATGCCAAAAAGCTGATGGCAGAGGCTGGGCCGATTTAGGTAAGTGCCAGCAATGTACTGTCCTGGGCCTCTGTTGTCACTAATGAACTAGCTATTAATTCCATAATGTCATAATAAACTGTATATTTTGGGGGCCTGCTTAATTTTGTATAGGCCTCTATATGGTTTTTGGAACAATCGTGCAATTTATACCATACTCCTGCATTTTGGTGTATTTTAAATGCCTGCCCTACCTTTGCTGCAGCTAACTGTAGTAATGGATAACATGCATGTGCACGTTTTATTTGGCGACACATGTGTCCCTGTTGTAATTGAGCATACAATTGTTGTCACTTATCCCATATTTGAAAAAGTATTATTATCCACCACTAATCTCAGGCTTCCTGAACGTATTGTATATTAGTATACCCACACCTGCACTACTGTACCATGTGATGTCTAATCGTGCATTATTGGACATTTATCTTTAGTTGTATGCTTCATTTTGGGCAAATGTTTTCTTTGCTATTAGTCCTGTTATTATTAAATATTTGTTTGTGCAATTTTTCAGATTTTTATTGTTTGATTTCTTCACAGTGAAACAGACCAAGGCCTGGCGGAATAGCTGCCGGGATAAATTCCGCTGGGAATTAAATGAAAGAGGCCATAGTGGCGAAGGAGGAACCCGAAAAAGGCTATACTTATATACGGCCCAATTACAATTTTTAACCCCTTAAGGACCAGGCTCATTTTCACCTTAAGGACCAGGCCATTTTTTGCAAATCTGACCAGTGTCATTTTAAGTGCTCATAACTTTAAAACGCTACGAATTACCCAGGCCGTTCTGAGATTGTTTTTTCGTCACATATTGTACTTCATGACACTGCTAAAATTGGGTCAAAAAAGTTAATTTTTTTGCATAAAAAAATACATTTTTTACCAAAAATTTAGAAAAATTAGCAAATTTCAAAGTTTCAGTTT
Organism: Bufo gargarizans; assembly: GCF_014858855.1. Lineage (NCBI taxonomy): Eukaryota > Metazoa > Chordata > Amphibia > Anura > Bufonidae > Bufo > Bufo gargarizans. The sequence goes on along the minus strand of NC_058081.1, from coordinate 276,148,478 downwards.
CTCTACTTCTGTAATACATAGTAATACCCCCAAAAATTGTGATGACTTTACATTCCCCATATGTCTACTTCATGTTTGTAGCATTTTGGGAATGATATTTTATTTTTTGGGGATGTTACAAGGCTTAGAAGTTTAGAAGCAAATTTTGAAATTTTTGAGAAATCTTCAAAATCCCACTTTTTATGGACCAGTTCAGGTTTGCAGTCATATTGTGAGGCTTAGATAATAGAAACCTCCCAAAAATGACCCCATTCTAGAAACTACACCCCTCAAGGTATTCAAAACTGTTTTTTCAAACTTTATTAACCCTTTAGGTCTTCCACAAGAGTTGATGGCAGATGGAGAAACAATTTTGAAATTTCTATTTTTTGGAAAATTTTCCAATATAATCAATTTTTTCCAGGAGTAAAACAAGGGTTAACTGCCAAACAACACTCAAAATGGGTTGCCCTGATTCTGTAGTTTGCAGAAACACCCCATATGTGGTCGTAAACTACTGTTTGGCCGAACGGTAGCACATAGAAGGAGGGGAACACCATATGGGTTTTGGAAGGCAGATTTTGCAGGACTGGTTTTGTTTATACCATGTCCCATTTGAAGCCCCCTGTTGCACCCCTAGAATAGAAATTTCAAAAAAGTGACTCCATCTAAGAAAGTACACCCCTCAAGGTATTCAAAACTGGGTTTACAAACTTTGTTAACCCTTTAGGTGTTCCACAAGAGTTAATGGCAGATGGAGAAACAATTTTGAAATTTCTATTTTTTGGAAAATTTTCCAATATAATCAATTTTTTCCAGGAGTAAAACAAGGGTTAACTGCCAAACAACACTCAAAATGGGTTGCCCTGATTCTGTAGTTTAGCAGAAACACCCCATATGTGGTCGTAAACTACTGTTTGGCCGAACGGTAGCACATAGAAGGAGGGGAACACCATATGGGTTTTGGAAGGCAGATTTTGCAGGACTGGTTTTGTTTATACCATGTCCCATTTGAAGCCCCCTGTTGCACCCCTAGAATAGAAATTTCAAAAAAGTGACTCCATCTAAGAAAGTACACCCCTCAAGGTATTCAAAACTGGGTTTACAAACTTTGTTAACCCTTTAGGTGTTCCACAAGAGTTAATGGCAGATGGAGAAACAATTTTGAAATTTCTATTTTTTGGAAAATTTTCCAATATAATCAATTTTTTCCAGGAGTAAAACAAGGGTTAACTGCCAAACAACACTCAAAATGGGTTGCCCTGATTCTGTAGTTTGCAAAAACACCCCATATGTGGTCGTAAACTACTGTTTGGCCGAACGGTAGCACATAGAAGGAGGGGAACACCATATGGGTTTTGGAAGGCAGATTTTGCAGGACTGGTTTTGTTTATACCATGTCCCATTTGAAGCCCCCTGTTGCACCCCTAGAATAGAAATTTCAAAAAAGTGACTCCATCTAAGAAAGTACACCCCTCAAGGTATTCAAAACTGGGTTTACAAACTTTGTTAACCCTTTAGGTGTTCCACAAGAGTTAATGGCAGATGGAGAAACAATTTAGAAATTTCTATTTTTTGGAAAATTTTCCAATATAATCAGTTTTTTCCAGGAGTAAAACAAGGGTTAACTGCCAAACAACACTCAAAATGGGTTGCCCTGATTCTGTAGTTTGCAAAAACACCCCAAATGTGGTCGTAAACTACTGTTTGGCTAAACGGCAGGACATAGAAGAAGGGGAACGCCATACGGTTTTTGGAAGGCAGATTTTGCTGGACTGGTTTATTTACACCATGTACCCTTTCAAGCCCCCTGATGCACCCCTAGAGTAGAAACTCCATAAAAGTGACCCCATCTAGGAAACTACGGGATAAGGTGGTTGTTGTTTTGGGACAATTTTTGGGGTAAATTAGATTTTTGGTTGCTCTATATTACTCTTTTTTGAGGCAATGTAACAAAAAAATTTAATTCTAAAATTGTTTCTACATTCGCTATTTAGTTTTGTGGAACACCTAAAGGGTTAACATAGTTTGTAAAGTAATTTTTGAATACCTTGAGGGGTGTAGTTTCTTAGATGGGGTCACTTTTTTGGAGTTTCTAGTCTAGGCTACATCAGGGGGGGCTTCTAATGGGACATGGTGTAAAAAAAAAAAACTGTCCATCAAAATCTGCCTTCCAGAAACCGTATGGAGTTCCCTTCGTTCTATGCCCTGCCGTGCGGCTATATAGCCATTTACGACCACATATGGGGTGTTTCTGCAAACTACAGAATTGGGGCAATAAATGTTTAGTTTTGTTTGGCTGTTAACCCTTGCTTTATTACCGGCAAAATGGATTTAAATTTAAATTTTGCCCAAAAATAGGTGTTTTGGCACCGTTTTTATTTTATATTTTTAACACCGTTCATCCGAGGCGTTTGGTAAAAAGTTATTTTTATAGCGACGACTTTTACGCACGCGACGATGCCCAATATGTATGGCTCTCAGACTTTGGAGACACTAAGCAGGCATCCTAAAACTGCGGCCCTCCAGATGTTGTAAAACTACAATTCCCACCATGCCCTGATGATGGCTGTAGGTTGTCTGGGCATGCTGGGAGTTATAGTTTTACAACATCTGGAGGGCCGCAGTTTGAGGATGCCTGCACTAAAACTAATATTTTTTGGGGAAAGAAAAATTGTTTTCGTGTCTCCAAAGTCTGAGAGCCATAGTGTTTTATGTTCTCTAGTGAACTGTTGGGGATTATAAAAATTTAGTACTCCATGGAAGTGTGATACTCCCTGAAGCAATCGATAATGCAGAGGCCCGGATGATCGGGGCACGTGTCACATTGAGTTGTGGTGTCCTTCCGTATCCCCCTCTTGTGACACACTCTGCACTTTTTTTGGGTTCGTCCCTTCTTTCCAGTATGGGGGACCACACCTGGAAAGTGTTGGCCAGGGACGATCCGGGCGCCTCCAGTTCCCGAGGTACTCCGGCCTGCTCTTTCCCGGTCCGAAAAGATCAGGTCTTTGAGGACTGCCTCATAGAATTGGAGGAATGTCCCTGTGCTGCCAGCGCTTCGGGATAGTACAAAAGAGTTGTACATGGCAACCTGCACCATGTAGACCGCAACTTTTTTGTACCATGCCCGGGTTTTGCGCATGGCGTTATATGGCGTGAGGACTTGATCAGAGAGATCAACTCCTCCCATATACCGATTGTAGTCGACGATACAATCGGGCTTGAGGACCGTTGCCGCGGTACCTCGCACAGGGACTGGGGTGGTGCTGTTACCGTGGATTGTGGACAGCATAAGGACATCCCTCTTGTCCTTATACCTGACCAGCAACAGGTTTCCACTGGTAAGTGCACGGGTCTCACCCCTGGGGATAGGTACCTGGAGGGGGTAGGCAGGGAGGCCGCGTTGATTTTTCCGCACGGTCCCACAAGCGAACGTGGATCTGGCGGCAAGGGACCTGAACAAGGGAATGCTGGTATAAAAGTTGTCCACGTACAAGTGGTAACCCTTATCCAGCAGTGGGTACATAAGGTCCCACACGAGTTTCCCGGTAACACCCAGAGTGGGGGGACATTCTGGTGGTTGAATCCGGGAATCTCGCCCCTCGTACACACGAAATTTGTAAGTGTACCCTGAGGTACTCTCACAAATTTTGTATAGCTTCACGCCATACCTCGCCCGCTTTGTGGGAATGTATTGGCGGAAACTGAGTCTCCCCTTGAACGCAACGAGAGACTCATCAACCGCGACCTCCCTTCCAGGTACGTAGGCCTGCTGAAATGTGGCCCCAAAGTGATCGATGACCGGCCGTATCTTGTACAGCCGGTCATAGGCAGGATCACCTCGGGGTGGACATGCTGCATTATCGGAATAATGCAGACATTTCCGGATGGCCTCAAACCGGTGACGTGTCATGACCATACTGTACAGTGGGGTCTGGTACAGGACGTCCCCACTCCAGTATTGCCTGACACTGGGTTTTTGGACTAGACCCATATGCAGCACGAGGCCCCAAAATGTCCTCATCTCGGCTGCACTGACCGGCGTCCAGCCACCGGGTCTAGCCAAAACTGAGCCTGGGTTTTGAGCGACGAACTGTTGGGCGTACAGATTCGTCTGCTCCACCATCAAATTCACCAGTGGGTTACTGAAAAAAAAACTAAAAAAGTCTATTTCAGTAAACCCCACTGTGGGAATCTGGATTCCAGGATTGCCAGCGAAATCCGGAATCTCAGGCTCAAAGTCCACTGGGGGACACCAGCTAAGTTCATCGGCAGGGGGCTCCGGTGAACTTATTTGGTGGGCCGGGAAACCAGTACGAACCCCAGGGCGGCTCGTACTAGGGTGGGCCACAGGATCCCTAGCATGTGTGGCCCCTGGCTCCGCCTGGCGGCGTCTCCGCTGCCTTGGTGGCTCATCGTCATCCGATGATGATGAGGAGGATGCGGATGACAAAAGGAACGTGGGGTCATCCTCATCCTCACTGGGGCTCTCAGAGTCGGAGGCAATCTGGGCATATGCCTCCTCGGCCGAGAACACCCGGCGGGCCATGGGTGTGTGTGTGTGCGTGTGTATGTGCGTGCGTGTAAACCTTTATTCTATGTGCGTGTGTGTGGGGGCACGGGTGTTCACGTACTAAAAAGTCCAGGCAAAAAAAAGTGTTAGGAAAAAAAAAAAAAAAAAAAGTTCAAACTTGCTGATCTGCGGTTCAACGCTGATCAGCGGTCGGTGGGGTGGTGGGGCGGGCGATGCGCTAACAGTGGACGGACGCTAAAAAGTGCCGGCCAGTCAGCGCACGCAGAAAAAAAAAAAAAGTGGTGGTGGGGGAAGGGTCTGGTGGTGGGGGGAGGGGGTTGGTGGGGGGGCTGGTGGTGGGGGGGATGCGGGGGGGGCAAGTGGCAGGGGGGGTCTGGGGTCTGAAAGTTGAAAAAAAAAAGTTTGGAATAAATGTGCTTTTTTTTTTTTTTTTTTTCTAACTTTTCCCTTCTATCCCTGCCTAAAGGTGCCTCTCCCTCACTGACCCTAACCTACCTGGGTGGCGATGGGTGCAGGAGGGTGATGGATGCCGATTTAGGGGGACACAGGAGCTGGTGCTGGACGATGCTGCACGGTCAGGGTGCTGGACAGGAAGAGGAGGGGAGAGAGGAGCGCAGGAAGTTTGAATCTCGCGCCTCTCTCCCCTGCACCAATCAGCACCCTGGACAGCGGCGTTCAGCACCAGGGCCAGCTCCGCCTCTGCAAATCCTCGGACTGCGATTGGTGGTGTAAAATTACGCCACCGATCGCAGTCTTTTTCCGGTTCATCGGGTCACAGGACACCCGAATGGACCGGAAACGCAGAAAACCGCAGGTCTGAATTGACCTGCGGTTTTCTGCGATCGCCGATACGGGGGGGTCCAATGACCCCCCCCTGCGTTGTTACGGGATGCCGGCTGAATGATTTCAGCCGAAATCCCGTTTCGATTAACCCCCTCGGCGCCGGAATTCAGATTTTAAGTCAGGACGTACCGGTACGTCCTCGGTCCTTAAGGACTCGGGAAATAGGGCGTACCGGTACGTCCTCGGTCCTTAAGGGGTTAAAGGCCTTATTCACATCATGTTTATGGCTAAGCACACATATTTGAGTATGAAAAAAAAAAAACATTCAAATGTTAATGGACTGAGTATGGTCAAAAAGTTAATACTTTTGACTATGGTACATTTGAGCTCCTTTACATCAGCATATGTTTTTAGAGGACAGAATAGCGTAATCTACAACACTATTCTCTTCTCCAAAAAAGTATACTTGTTTAGAGTTGAGCGAACACCTGGATGTTCGGGTTCGAGAAGTTCGGCCGAACATCCCGGAAATGTTCGGGTTCGGGATCCGAACCCGATCCGAACTTCGTCCCGAACCCGAACCCCATTGAAGTCAATGGGGACCCGAACTTTTCGGCACTAAAAGGCTGTAAAACAGCCCAGGAAAGAGCTAGAGGGCTGCAAAAGGCAGCAACATGTAGGTAAATCCCCTGCAAACAAATGTGGATAGGGAAATGAATTAAAATAAAAATTAAATAAATAAAAATTAACCAAAATCAATTGGAGAGAGGTTCCATAGCAGAGAATCTGGCTTCCCGTCACCCACCACTGGAACAGTCCATTCTCAGATATTTAGGCCCCGGCACCCAGGCAGAGGAGAGAGGTCCCGTAACAGAGAATCTGTCTTCATGTCAGCAGAGAATCAGTCTGCATGTCATAGCAGAGAATCAGGCTTCACGTCAGCCACCACTGTAACAGTCCATTGTCATAAATTTAGGCCCAGCACCCAGGCAGAGGAGAGAGGTCCCGTAACAGACAATCTGGCTTCATGTCAGCAGAGAATCAGTCTTCATATCATAGCAGAGAATCAGGCTTCACGTCACCCACCACTGTAACAGTCCATTGTCATAAATTTAGGCCCAGCACCCAGGCAGAGGAGAGAGGTCCCGTAACAGACAATCTGGCTTCATGTCAGCAGAGAATCAGTCTGCATGTCATAGCAGAGAATCAGGCTTCACGTCACCCACCACTGCAACAGTCCATTTTCATAAATTTAGGCCCAGCACCCAGGCAGAGGAGAGAGGTCCCGTAACAGACAATCTGGCTTCATGTCAGCAGAGAATCAGTCTGCATGTCATAGCAGAGAATCAGGCTTCACGTCAGCCACCACTGCAACAGTCCATTGTCAGATATTTAGGCCCAGCACCCAGGCAGAGGAGAGAGGTCCCGTAACAGAGGATCTGGCTTCATGTCAGCAGAGAATCAGTCTGCATGTCATAGCAGAGAATCAGGCTTCACGTCACCCACCACTGCAACAGTCCATTTTCATAAATTTAGGCCCAGCACCCAGGCAGAGGAGAGAGGTCCCGTAACAGAGCATCTGGCTTCATGTCAGCAGAGAATCAGTCTGCATGTCATAGCAGAGAATCAGGCTTCACGTCAGCCCACCACTGCAACAGTCCATTGGCATATATTTAGGCCTAGCACACAGGCAGAGGAGAGAGGTCCCGTAACAGACAATCTGGCTTCATGTCAGCAGAGAATCAGTCTGCATGTCATAGCAGAGAATCAGGCTTCACGTCAGCCACCACTGCAACAGTCCATTGTCAGATATTTAGGCCCAGCACCCAGGCAGAGGAGAGAGGTCCCGTAACAGAGGATCTGGCTTCATGTCAGCAGAGAATCAGTCTTCATGTCATAGCAGAGAATCAGGCTTCACGTCACCCACCACTGCTAAGAGTCCATTTTCAGAAATTTAGGCCCAGCACCCAGGCAGAGGAGAGAGGTCCCGTAACAGACGATCTGGCTTCATGTCAGCAGAGAATCAGTCTGCATGTCATAGCAGAGAATGAGGCTTCACGTCACCCACCACTGCAACAGTCCATTTTCATAAATTTAGGCCCAGCACCCAGGCAGAGGAGAGAGGTCCCGTAACAGAGGAATCTGGCTTCATGTCAGCAGAGAATCAGTCTGCATGTCATAGCAGAGAATCAGGCTTCACGTCACCCACCACTGCAACAGTCCATTTTCATAAATTTAGGCCCAGCACCCAGGCAGAGGAGAGAGGTCCCGTAACAGAGGATCTGGCTTCATGTCAGCAGAGAATCAGTCTGCATGTCATAGCAGAGAATCAGGCTTCACGTCAGCCACCACTGCAACAGTCCATTGGCATATATTTAGGCCTAGCACACAGGCAGAGGAGAGAGGTCCCGTAACAGACAATCTGGCTTCATGTCAGCAGAGAATCAGTCTTCATATCATAGCAGAGAATCAGGCTTCACGTCAGCCACCACTGCAACAGTCCATTGTCATATATTTAGGCCCAGCACCCAGGCAGAGGAGAGAGGTCCCGTAACAGAGAATCTGGCTTCATGTCAGCAGAGAATCAGTCTTCATGTCATAGCAGAGAATCAGGCTTCACGTCACCCACCACTGTAAGAGTCCATTTTCATAAATTTAGGCCCAGCACCCAGGCAGAGGAGAGAGGTCCCGTAACAGACGATCTGGCTTCATGTCAGCAGAGAATCAGTCTGCATGTCATAGCAGAGAATGAGGCTTCACGTCACCCACCACTGCAACAGTCCATTTTCATAAATTTAGGCCCAGCACCCAGGCAGAGGAGAGAGGTCCCGTAACAGAGATCTGGCTTCATGTCAGCAGAGAATCAGTCTTCATGTCATAGCAGAGAATCAGGCTTCACGTCACCCACCACTGTAAGAGTCCATTTTCATAAATTTAGGCCCAGCACCCAGGCAGAGGAGAGAGGTCCCGTAACAGACAATCTGGCTTCATGTCAGCAGAGAATTAGTCTGCATGTCATAGCAGAGAATCAGGCTTCACGTCAGCCACCACTGCAACAGTCCATTGTCATAAATTTAGGCCCAGCACCCAGGCAGAGGAGAGAGGTCCCGTAACAGACAATCTGGCTTCATGTCAGCAGAGAATCAGTCTGCATGTCATAGCAGAGAATGAGGCTTCACGTCACCCACCACTGCAACAGTCCATTTTCATAAATTTAGGCCCAGCACCCAGGCAGAGGAGAGAGGTCCCGTAACAGAGGATCTGGCTTCATGTCAGCAGAGAATCAGTCTGCATGTCATAGCAGAGAATCAGGCTTCACGTCAGCCACCACTGCAACAGTCCATTGTCATAAATTTAGGCCCAGCACCCAGGCAGAGGAGAGAGGTCCCGTAACAGACAATCTGGCTTCATGTCAGCAGAGAATCAGTCTGCATGTCATAGCAGAGAATCAGGCTTCACGTCAGCCACCACTGCAACAGTCCATTGTCATATATTTAGGCCTAGCACACAGGCAGAGGAGAGAGGTCCCGTAACAGACAATCTGGCTTCATGTCAGCAGAGAATCAGTCTTCATATCATAGCAGAGAATCAGGCTTCACGTCACCCACCACTGCAACAGTCCATTGTCATATATTTAGGCCCAGCACCCAGGCAGAGGAGAGAGGTCCCGTAACAGACAATCTGGCTTCATGTCAGCAGAGAATCAGTCTGCATGTCATAGCAGAGAATGAGGCTTCACGTCACCCACCACTGCAACAGTCCATTTTCATAAATTTAGGCCCAGCACCCAGGCAGAGGAGAGAGGTCCCGCTAACAGAGGATCTGGCTTCATGTCAGCAGAGAATCAGTCTGCATGTCATAGCAGAGAATCAGGCTTCACGTCAGCCACCACTGCAACAGTCCATTGTCATAAATTCAGGCCCAGCACCCAGGCAGAGGAGAGAGGTCCCGTAACAGACAATCTGGCTTCATGTCACCAGAGAATCAGTCTGCATGTCATAGCAGAGAATGAGGCTTCACGTCAGCCACCACTGCAACAATCCATTGGCATATATTTAGGCCTAGCACACAGGCAGAGGAGAGGTTCATTCAACTTTGGGTAGCCTTGCAATATAATGGTAAAATGAAAATAAAAATAGGATTGAATGAGGAAGTGCCCTGGAGTCCAATAATATATGGTTATGGGGAGGTAGTTAATGTCTAATCTGGACAAGGGACGGACAGGTCCTGTGGGATCCATGCCTGGTTCATTTTTATGAACGTCAGCTTGTCCACATTGGCTGTAGACAGGCGGCTGCGTTTGTCTGTAATGACGCCCCCTGCCGTGCTGAATACACGTTCAGACAAAACGCTGGCTGCCGGGCAGGCCAGCACCTCCAAGGCATAAAAGGCTAGCTCTGGCCACGTGGACAATTTAGAGACCCAGAAGTTGAATGGGGCCGAACCATCAGTCAGTACGTGGAGGGGTGTGCACACGTACTGTTCCACCATGTTAGTGAAATGTTGCCTCCTGCTAACACGTTGCGTATCAGGTGGTGGTGCAGTTAGCTGTGGCGTGTTGACAAAAGTTTTCCACATCTCTGCCATGCTAACCCTGCCCTCAGAGGAGCTGGCCGTGACACAGCTGCCTTGGCGACCTCTTGCTCCTCCTCTGCCTTGGCCTTGGGCTTCCACTTGTTCCCCTGTGACATTTGGGAATGCTCTCAGTAGCGCGTCTACCAACGTGCGCTTGTACTCGCGCATCTTCCTATCACGCTCCAGTGCAGGAAGTAAGGTGGGCACATTGTCTTTGTAGCGTGGATCCAGCAGGGTGGCAACCCAGTAGTCCGCACAGGTTAAAATGTGGGCAACTCTGCTGTCGTTGCGCAGGCACTGCAGCATGTAGTCGCTCATGTGTGCCAGGCTGCCCAGGGGTAAGGACAAGCTGTCCTCTGTGGGAGGCGTATCGTCATCGTCCTGCCTTTCCCCCCAGCCACGCACCAGTGATGGACCCGAGCTGCGTTGGGTGCCACCCCGCTGTGACCATGCTTCATCCTCATCCTCCTCCACCTCCTCCTCATCCTCGTCCTCCTCGTCCTCCAGTAGTGGGCCCTGGCTGGCCACATTTGTACCTGGCCTCTGCTGTTGCCAAAAACCTCCCTCTGAGTCACTTCGAAGAGACTGGCCTGAAAGTGCTAAAAATGACCCCTCTTCCTCCTCCTCCTCCTCCTCCTCCTGGGCCACCTCCTCTTCCATCATCGCCCTAAGTGTTTTCTCAAGGAGACATAGAAGTGGTATTGTAACGCTGATAACGGTGTCATCGCCACTGGCCATGTTGGTGGAGTACTCGAAACAGCGCAACAGGGCACACAGGTCTCGCATGGAGGCCCAGTCATTGGTGGTGAAGTGGTGCTGTTCTGTAGTGCGACTGACCCGTGCGTGCTGCAGCTGAAACTCCACTATGGCCTGCTGCTGCTCGCACAGTCTGTCCAGCATGTGCAAGGTGGAGTTCCACCTGGTGGGCACGTCGCATATGAGGCGGTGAGCGGGAAGGCCGAAGTTACGCTGTAGCGCAGACAGGCGAGCAGCAGCAGGATGTGAACGCCGGAAGCGCGAACAGACGGCCCGCACTTTATGCAGCAGCTCTGACATGTCGGGGTAGTTGTGAATGAACTTCTGCACCACCAAATTCAGCACATGCGCCAAGCAAGGGATGTGCGTCAAATTGGCTAGTCCCAGAGCTGCAACGAGATTTCGCCCATTATCACACACCACCAGGCCGGGCTTGAGGCTCACCGGCAGCAACCACTCGTCGGTCTGTTGTTCTATACCCCGCCACAACTCCTGTGCGGTGTGGGGCCTGTCCCCCAAACATATGAGTTTCAGAATGGCCTGCTGACGTTTACCCCGGGCTGTGCTGAAGTTGGTGGTGAAGGTGTGTGGCTGACTGGATGAGCAGGTGGAAGAAGAGGAGGAGGAAGCCGAGAAGGAGGAGGTGGCAACAGGAGGCAAAGAATGTTGCCCTGCGATCCTTGGCGGCGGAAGGACGTGCGCCAAACAGCTCTCCGCCTGGGGCCCAGCTGCCACTACATTTACCCAGTGTGCAGTTAGGGAGATATAGCGTCCCTGGCCGTGCTTACTGGTCCACGTATCTGTGGTTAGGTGGACCTTGCTACAGATGGCGTTGCGCAGTGCACACTTGATTTTATCGGATACTTGGTTGTGCAGGGAAGGCACGGCTCTCTTGGAGAAGTAGTGCCGGCTGGGAACAACATACTGTGGGACAGCAAGCGACATGAGCTGTTTGAAGCTGTCTGTGTCCACCAGCCTAAATGACAGCATTTCATAGGCCAGTAGTTTAGAAATGCTGGCATTCAGGGCCAGGGATCGAGGGTGGCTAGGTGGGAATTTACGCTTTCTATCAAATGTTTGTGAGATGGAGAGCTGAACGCTGGCGTGTGACATGGTTGAGACGCTTGGTGACGGAGGTGGTGGTGGTGGTGTTGGTGGTACATCCCCTGTTTGCTGGGCGGCAGGTGCCAACGTTCCTCCAGAGGCGGAGGAAGAGGCCGAGGCGGCAGCAGCAGAATAGGCCGAGGCGGCAGCAGCAGAAGAGGTAGCAGGGGGAGCCTGAGTGACTTCCTTGGTTTTAAGGTGTTTACTCCACTGCAGTTCATGCTTTGCATGCAGGTGCCTGGTCATGCAGGTTGTGCTCAGGTTCAGAACGTTAATGCCTCGCTTCAGGCTCTGATGGCACAGCGTGCAAACCACTCGGGTCTTGTCGTCAGCACATTGTTTGAAGAAGTGCCATGCCAGGGAACTCCTTGAAGCTGCCTTTGGGGTGCTCGGTCCCAGATGGCGGCGGTCAGTAGCAGGCGGAGTCTCTTGGCGGCGGGTGTTCTGCTTTTGCCCACTGCTCCCTCTTTTGCTACGCTGTTGGCTCGGTCTCACCACTGCCTCTTCCTCCGAACTGTGAAAGTCAGTGGCACGACCTTCATTCCATGTGGGGTCTAGGACCTCATCGTCCCCTGCATCGTCTTCCACCCAGTCTTGATCCCTGACCTCCTGTTCAGTCTGCACACTGCAGAAAGACGCAGCAGTTGGCACCTGTGTTTCGTCATCATCAGAGACATGCTGAGGTGGTATTCCCATGTCCTCATCATCAGGAAACATAAGTGGTTGTGCGTCAGTGCATTCTATGTCTTTCACCGCTGGGGAAGGGCTAGGTGGATGCCCTTGGGAAACCCTGCCAGCGGAGTCTTCAAACAGCATAAGAGACTGCTGCATAACTTGAGGCTGAGACAGTTTCCCTGGTATGCATGGGGGTGATGTGACAGACTGATGGGGTTGGTTTTCAGGCGCCATCTGTGCGCTTTCTGCAGAAGACTGGGTGGGAGATAATGTGAACGTGCTGGATCCACTGTCGGCCACCCAATTGACTAATGCCTGTACCTGCTCAGGCCTTACCATCCTTAGAACGGCATTGGGCCCCACCATATATCGCTGTAAATTCTGGCGGCTACTGGGACCTGAGGTAGTTGGTACACTAGGACGTGTGGATGTGGCAGAACGGCCACGTCCTCTCCCAGCACCAGAGGGTCCACTAACACCACCACGACCATGTCCACGTCCGCGTCCCTTACTAGATGTTTTTCTCATTGTTATGGTTCACCACAACAACAAATATATTATTTGGCCCAATGTATTGTATTCAAATTCAGCGGGATATAAATTTGAGGCCTAGTATTTAGGCGCTGGGTGACCGGTATGGATTTAGTGACAGAATTAGACTTGGAAATGCACAGAAGCGTGTGTGTGAAGTTATTCTGAATGACCCTATGTGCACCTTGAATATTATATACCCTTTTAGGGATAGATTTCAAATAGCTCTGATATAGCAGGAACCACTAAATTATGAAATTGCTAAATTGGGAATTGTATTTCAACCCAGAACAAAAAATGTGCTTTGACGGACACTAAATATCTTGCCCAGCAACAACAGTACAGCGGTAACGAGAGATTTAGCAGGATATAAATTTGAGGCCTAGTATTTAGGCGCTGGGTGACAGGTATGGGTTTAGTGACAGAATTAGACTTGGAAATACACAGTAGCGGGTGTGTGTGAAGTTATTCTGAATGACCCAATGTGCACCTTGAATATTATATACCCTTTTAGGGATAGATTTCAAATAGCTCTGATATAGCAGAAACCACTAAATTATGAAATTGCTAAATTGGGAATTGTATTTCAACCCAGAACAAAAAATGTGCTTTGACGGACACTAAATATCTTGCCCAGCAACAACAGTACAGCGGTAACGAGAGATTTAGCAGGATATAAATTTGAGGCCTAGTATTTAGGCGCTGGGTGACAGGTATGGGTTTAGTGACAGAATTAGACTTGGAAATACACAGTAGCGGGTGTGTGTGAAGTTATTCTGAATGACCCAATGTGCACCTTGAATATTATATACCCTTTTAGGGATAGATTTCAAATAGCTCTGATATAGCAGAAACCACTAAATTATGAAATTGCTAAATTGGGAATTGTACTTCAACCCAGAACAAAAAATGTGCTTTGACGGACACTAAATATCTTTCCCAGCAACAACAGTACAGCGGTAACGAGAGATTTAGCAGGATATAAATTTGAGGCCTAGTATTTAGGCGCTGGGTGACAGGTATGGGTTTAGTGACAGAATTAGACTTGGAAATACACAGTAGCGGGTGTGTGTGAAGTTATTCTGAATGACCCAATGTGCACCTTGAATATTATATACCCTTTTAGGGATAGATTTCAAATAGCTCTGATATAGCAGAAACCACTAAATTATGAAATTGCTAAATTGGGAATTGTACTTCAACCCAGAACAAAAAATGTGCTTTGACGGACACTAAATAACTTTCCCAGCTACAACAGGACAGCGGTAACGAGAGATTTAGCGGGATATAAATTTGAGGCCTAGTATTTAGGCGCTGGGTGACAGGTATGGGTTTAGTGACAGAATTAGACTTGGAAATACACAGTAGCGGGTGTGTGTGAAGTTATTCTGAATGACCCTATGTGCACCTTGAATATTATATACCCTTTTAGGGATAGATTTCAAATAGCTCTGATATAGCAGAAACCACTAAATTATGAAATTGCTAAATTGGGAATTGTATTTCAACCCAGAACAAAAAATGTGCTTTGACGGACACTAAATAACTTTCCCAGCTACAACAGGACAGCGGTAACGAGAGATTTAGCAGGATATAAATTTGAGGCCTAGTATTTAGGCGCTGGGTGACAGGTATGGGTTTAGTGACAGAATTAGACTTGAAAATACACAGTAGCGGGTGTGTGTGAAGTTATTCTGAATGACCCAATGTGCACCTTGAATATTATATACCCTTTTAGGGATAGATTTCAAATAGCTCTGATATAGCAGAAACCACTAAATTATGAAATTGCTAAATTGGGAATTGTACTTCAACCCAGAACAAAAAATGTGCTTTGACGGACACTAAATATCTTTCCCAGCAACAACAGTACAGCGGTAACGAGAGATTTAGCAGGATATAAATTTGAGGCCTAGTATTTAGGCGCTGGGTGACAGGTATGGGTTTAGTGACAGAATTAGACTTGGAAATACACAGTAGCGGGTGTGTGTGAAGTTATTCTGAATGACCCAATGTGCACCTTGAATATTATATACCCTTTTAGGGATAGATTTCAAATAGCTCTGATATAGCAGAAACCACTAAATTATGAAATTGCTAAATTGGGAATTGTACTTCAACCCAGAACAAAAAATGTGCTTTGACGGACACTAAATAACTTTCCCAGCTACAACAGGACAGCGGTAACGAGAGATTTAGCGGGATATAAATTTGAGGCCTAGTATTTAGGCGCTGGGTGACAGGTATGGGTTTAGTGACAGAATTAGACTTGGAAATACACAGTAGCGGGTGTGTGTGAAGTTATTCTGAATGACCCTATGTGCACCTTCAATATGATCTACCCTTTTAGGGATAGATTTCAAATAGCTCTGATATAGCAGAAACCACTAAATTATGAAATTGCTAAATTGGGAATTGTATTTCAACCCAGAACAAAAAATGTGCTTTGACGGACACTAAATAACTTTCCCAGCTACAACAGGACAGCGGTAACGAGAGATTTAGCAGGATATAAATTTGAGGCCTAGTATTTAGGCGCTGGGTGACAGGTATGGGTTTAGTGACAGAATTAGACTTGAAATACACAGTAGCGGGTGTGTGTGAAGTTATTCTGAATGACCCAATGTGCACCTTGAATATTATATACCCTTTTAGGGATAGATTTCAAATAGCTCTGATATAGCAGAAACCACTAAATTATGAAATTGCTAAATTGGGAATTGTACTTCAACCCAGAACAAAAAATGTGCTTTGACGGACACTAAATAACTTTCCCAGCTACAACAGGACAGCGGTAACGAGAGATTTAGCAGGATATAAATTTGAGGCCTAGTATTTAGGCGCTGGGTGACAGGTATGGGTTTAGTGACAGAATTAGACTTGAAATACACAGTAGCGGGTGTGTGTGAAGTTATTCTGAATGACCCAATGTGCACCTTGAATATTATATACCCTTTTAGGGATAGATTTCAAATAGCTCTGATATAGCAGAAACCACTAAATTATGAAATTGCTAAATTGGGAATTGTACTTCAACCCAGAACAAAAAATGTGCTTTGACGGACACTAAATAACTTTCCCAGCTACAACAGGACAGCGGTAACGAGAGATTTAGCGGGATATAAATTTGAGGCCTAGTATTTAGGCGCTGGGTGACCGGTATGGATTTAGTGACAGAATTAGACTGGGATATGGCCAAAAAATAACCACACTATTGCTGGTTAAATGCACTTGGTGACGGGCGCAGCTTGCCCCTGATGTAGTATATGGCCAAAAAATGAACAGACTATTGCTGGTTAAATGCACTTGGTGTCACAGCTTGACCAACCACACTACTGAGGGTTAAATGCACTTGGTGACGGGCGCAGCTTGCCCCTGATGTAGTATATGGCCAAAAAATAAACAGACTATTGCTGGTTAAATGCACTTGGTGTGACAGCTTCACCCTGATGTAGGCTTTAGCCAGAAAACAACCACACCATTGAGGGTTAAATGCACTTGGTGACAGGCGCAGCTTGCCCCTGATTTTGTATATGGCCAAAAAATGAACAGACTATTGCTGGTTAAATGCACTTGGTGTGACAGCTTCACCCTGATGTAGGCTTTAGCCAAAAAACAACCACACCATTGAGGGTTAAATGCACTTGGTGACAGGCGCAGCTTGCCCCTGATTTTGTATATGGCCAAAAAATGAACAGACTATTGCTGGTTAAATGCACTTGGTGTGACAGCTTCACCCTGATGTAGGCTTTAGCCAAAAAACAACCACACCATTGAGGGTTAAATGCACTTGGTGACAGGCGCAGCTTGCCCCTGATTTTGTATATGGCCAAAAAATGAACAGACTATTGCTGGTTAAATGCACTTGGTGTGACAGCTTCACCCTGATGTAGGCTTTAGCCAAAAAACAACCACACCATTGAGGGTTAAATGCACTTGGTGACAGGCGCAGCTTGCCCCTGATTTTGTATATGGCCAAAAAATGAACAGACTATTGCTGGTTAAATGCACTTGGTGTGACAGCTTCACCCTGATGTAGGCTTTAGCCAAAAAACAACCACACCATTGAGGGTTAAATGCACTTGGTCGCAGCTTGTGCTGGCGCACCACAAGACACAAAATGGCCGCCGATCACCCCAGAAAAATGTGACTGACAAACGGTCTGGGCAGCCTAAAAACAGTGAGCAATTGAGGATCAGCAGCTCAATGATCCACAGCTGCAGATCGATCAGTTAATCAAGTCCTTTGGAGGAGTTAATCTGCCTAATCTCGCCCTACTGTCGCAGCCGCAACCTCTCCCTACGCTAATCAGAGCAGAGTGACGGGCGGCGCTATGTGACTCCAGCTTAAATAGAGGCTGGGTCACATGGTGCTCTGGCCAATCACAGCCATGCCAATAGTAGGCATGGCTGTGATGGCCTCTTGGGGCAAGTAGTATGACGCTTGTTGATTGGCTGCTTTGCAGCCTTTCAAAAAGCGCCAAGAAAGCGTCACAAAAGCGCCAAGAAAGCGACGAACACCGAACCCGAACCCGGACTTTTACGAAAATGTCCGGGTTCGGGTCCGTGTCACGGACACCCCAAAATTCGGTACGAACCCGAACTATACAGTTCGAGTTCGCTCATCCCTATTGATGACCTATCCTCTGTGTAGGTAATCAATTTATTTTTTTGGGTTGAAAAACACCTGTCAACACCGCTGTTCAGCTGTATGACGAGACAACACGTGCGTTGTGCACATGTGCTTTGTGCACATGCCGTCTCCCGTCTGTCTTCCTGTGTGGCACTTTTTTCTGGATCAAATTACAGATATCTGCAATCAGTGCAGGAAAAGAGAAGGGAGATGGCACCTGCGCGCTGCATGCATTTTCTCCTCATACAGCTGATGGGTATGGTTCTTTGGGTACATACATGCTAATTTGTGTATTTTGATTTATGTTGTTTTGTGTTTGTAACCCTTCAGTACTGTAATTGCCATTTCCAATTTTTTCATGTTGCGATACAAACCACAAAATGGATTTAATCAGGTTATAATAAAAGGCAAAATACATACTCCTATTATATTGAGTATTGACGCTGCAACTGCGTCCCTCCAGCAGATTTTGAAATCCAACTACCACCATGGCCTTGTGATGCCTGATACATGTTTTTGCTCAGTTTTTTTTGTTTATTATTCAACATAAGGGTTGGCATGGTAGAAACAGGCCAGATCCAGATGGACAGAATCTCAGCACTTGGTTAGCTCCTTGAATGTGTCTACCTGGTTCCGGGCTGGACATCTCCAAACTCCAAGCAATGTTTGAAAATGAGTTTCCCATTTAGTGTTTAGGCTCCCCCCCCAAAAAAAAACAGCAGTGAAGTTTTTTTGGTAGATGTTGTAAAATAACATCTAAAGTGGAAATACCACATTCCAAAACAATATGTCATCTATGCAGGCTCACCGTATATATTACACATGTTATTTTTCTATACAGTACTGTGGACAGTCTTGATGAACTAGAGGAGTCCGGTTTTCTCCCCTGAAAGTAGTCCGGCTCCAACACCGGCAGAGAAGACTGAATAACAGTCCGTTGAGCCGCCCACCGTTTTCCAGGGGAGACCCAAAAGGTCACAGCAGCCTCAGCCTAGGCGTCAGCGAAATGTGCCTCTTCCTCTTGGGAAACAACTCGGGAGATGATAGACTTCCTTGCCCAGAGGAGGATTGAGGGCCAAGAGGAAGCGATGCTGAGGGGGATGGCGCCATTACTGAGGCATCTGAATCTCAACAAGTATAGTGTGTGTGTAGCAGGACTGGCGATGGTACTAGACATGTTCGCATCCCCATACCACACACACAGCATGCTCTCAGCTACAGCCAACAACAACTCCATGGCCCACCTTTACCTGTGCCACGTTATCCATTCTTCTACTCATGCTGCCACTTATTCGACTGTGGCACAACAACCTGACCAGGTTAGGCCGGGAACCTCATTTCCTCCTGGTCCCTTCAGGAGGGAATTATTTGACTTGTAAAAATGTGTGTACTATTGTTGTTTTAATTTATTGTTATTTATGTGTCCTTAATATTTGGCAAAATTGTGTGCCTTTTTTTAATTTAAAGTAAATTTGACTAGTAACAAATGCTATGTGTCGTTTTTTTATCATAAACTTCAACGATAGTGGCTCCAATCAAACATAATAACTATGGGACGGGGCTCAACAAGCAATTCAACCTTTGGATGGTGAAGTAGCAATACAGATTATATAGGCCAAAGAAATCGGGGGTAGTAAAAACATCTGTTTGTACGGGGATGAATCTAACCTAAAATTGGTCGACACTAAAAGGCACAAATGTAGGAACACACTAAAACTAATGGGTTGAGTGAAATATTGTTGTTGGATTGTTGGAAGAAGTTGCTGTTGGAGGGTGTTTTGGTACCATTCTTTATTCATGGCTGTGTTTTTGGGCAAAATTGTGAGTGAGCCCACTCCCTTGGATGAGGAGCAACCCCACACATGAGTGGTCTCAGGATGCTTTACTTTTGGCATGACACAGGACTGATGGTAGAGCTTACCTTTTCTTCTCCGGACAAGCCTTTTTCCTGATGCCCCAAACAATCGGAAAGAGGCTTCATCGGAGAATATGACTTTGCCCCAGTCCTCAGCAGTCCAATTACCATATTTTCTGCAGAAGATCAATCTGTCCCTGATGTTTTTTTTTGGAGAGTAGTGGCTTCTTTGCTGCCCTTCTTGACACCAGGACATCTTTCAAAAGTCTTCGCCTCACTGTGCGTGCAGATGCGCTCACACCTGCCTGCTGCCATTCCTGAGCAAGCTCTGCACTGGTGGCACTCCGATCCCGCAGCTGAATCCTCTTTTGGAGACGATCCTGGCGCTTGCTGGACTTTCTTGGATGCCCTGAAGCCTTCTTAACAAGAATTGAACCTCTTTCCTTGAATCAAATGTAGACACTGACATCAGACAGAATGCCCAAAACTTCTCAGGATGCTGCCGAAGATCTTGGTAGTGGGTATGAAAGTGTCCTTTCCGGTAGCATTGGGAAGCAATCGGATGAACCCAAAATTGCCGCCTTCTAGTCGTTTCCTCATCCAAAAAAATTGAACCCTGTCCCCATCACCAAGAAACTAGCCAGTGCAGTACAACTTCTTCCTCAGAGTCATCCGCTATGGTGAAACCAAGACGCAACAAGGAAAAAGCCAAGCAACCAAATGCACCTCTGTACCCTGTAAAGACTACAGAAAATGGACACCAAACAAACCTCAGGTGACCAACATATATACCTGTATCCTGGGTGTGGATATTTAAATCTCCCTTTTTTTTTAAACATTTTTGTAACATTCCTTTTCTTTTTGCGGTCGGCAAAAAAAAAAGGAAGACACACGGAAAAACAACGGAAACAAGAACGGAAACGGATCATGGAACAACGGAACCCCATGTTGCGGACCACAAAAAAAACTATTGTGTGCATGAGGCCTTAGTGTGTTTACAGAGATAGCTGCCAGTCACTGATAATAACCTCCCTCCTGTACCTATAGATGTTTACAGGTCTGCAGATATAAATGTAAAAGTTTAATTTAATCTTTTCTCACAAAACTATTTATCAATCTGCTCAACTCACTTTAAGAGACTAGATGGCTGTAGGCTCACTGAAAGATCATATTACATGTTGCTTGTTCAAGATCATATCATCATCGAGATGTGAGGTATGAGAGGAGTAAACTGCAGTGCAAGAGAAGCAACAAAAAAAGCTTGTTTAAAGGGGGTTTCTAAGACTTTTCCCACAGATGATGACCTTTCCTCTGGATATGGATATCACCTAGGACCCCGCCAATCAGCTGTTTGAAAAGGCACCAGCTCTCGCAGTAGCGTCATGGCCTTCTTTCAGCTTTCCCTAGGCCATAGGACATCACCTTAATTGGTCACATGGCCTAGGCGCAGCTCAGCCAAGCTGCAATACCAAACACAAACACTATAAAATGGATGACTTTATGCTTGGTGAGCTGAGAGAAGGCCGCTGCACTACTGAGACCAACAGTGCCTTTTCAAACAGCTGATCTGCAGGGGTCTTGGCTGTCATATCTTAAAGGGGTTATCTTATTTAGGTGTCTTTTAATCAACGTATAACATATAAGAAACATGAGGAGATCACGGTGATCCATTGAGTGCCACAGTATTTTCGCTATGTACTAAGCACAATGTCCATTTTATAATAGCTGTGCTTGGTGTTGCAGCTGTACCCCATTCACTTAGATGGGACAGCTGCTCCTAGGCCATGTGTAGGCCACTGGTGATTGTGATGTCACATAGCCAAGAAGAGGCCATGATGTTCAGTGAGTGCTGCAGCTTTTTTATGCAAAAAAAAACTATTGGGCAGAACATGGAAGAGGTAATGTCAGGGAAAAAAGGAATGGGGGTGCCCAAGTTGGATAGACAGCCCCGGCCTATGATGCACTTAATCCTCCCTTGACAATAACATATATTTGTTCAAAATTAATTTTATGGCTCCCTTCCTTTGCAAACAGGCAACTTAAAGGGGTTGTCTTAGCTAAGTAAAGATCTCAAATAACCCCCTACAATGTCTTAAAATAAAAGAAAGCCATATACTAACCCCTTACTCTGGTGCTTTTCTATGTGGTGGTCCTACAGTACTCTCACTGCTGTTGGTTATCAGAGGCCACATGTCTGGTGATTGCACACAGCCGCTAATGTACACATCATAGAGGTCTATGATGTGTAGAGTGACGTGCCTAAATTTCGCACCTCATCACTGCAGCCAGTGACTTTCCTCAGCTGTAGCCCTCTGAGGACATTAAAGGGGTATTCCCATCTTGCTACTTCATTCTCAATTGCTGCCAGCTAGCTGTTAACTTCCTGCTTTTCTGCAGCTAAGGCTGGGGGTGGGCTTAGGCGGCTAGAGTGAAGGCGGCCACGCCTCCCTATGACATCACACTGAGAGCTGAGTGCTGCGTGCTAGTTCATGTGAAGAGTATGACTCATCAGTCTGCAGTGTCTGAGGGGAATGGTCACTCAGAGAGCCATGTGAAGTGAGCTCAGTGCACAGTTTTACACATAAAATATCTGTCTGATCTTTTACAAACCCATTCTGTGCATCAAAAACTATAATTCCATATTATACATTAGCCCAAAAGCTTGACCAACCCCCACTCACCAGCACTGATGCAGATTTGTTTCCATTACAACTGTGCTCCAGTTGTGTATAAACCTCACACTATGTATCTTTATAGATGCATATACAGCTCAGCTACATGTGTCTTCTCCAGTGTCTGAAAAGCTTCATATACAGCTCTGCTACATGTGTCTTCTCCAGTGTCTGAAAAGCTTCATATACAGCTCTGCTACATCTGTCTATCTCTTCAACCAGCACTGTGTCAGAACAGCCGCATATTCAGCTCTACTACATCTGTTTCTCTCTTCAAACAGCACTGTATCAGAACAGCCGCATATTCAGCTCTACTACATCTGTTTCTCTCTTCAAACAGCACTGTATCAGAACAGCCGCATATTCAGCTCTACTACATCTGTTTTTCTTTCACCAGCATTGATGCTGACCTGCCACATATACAGCTCTACTACATCTGTTTTTCTATTCAACCAGCACTGCGTCAGAACACCCGCATATTCAGCTCTGCTACATCTGTTTCTCTTTCACCAGCATTGATTATAAACCGCCACATACACATCTCTGCTAAATCCGTCTATTTCATTCACCATTAGTACTGCGGCTGAACGGCGCTTATTCAGCTCTGCTACATCTGATTCTATCTTTCACCCGCATTGATTCTAAACCGCCACATACACATCACTGCTAAATCCGTCTATTTCCTTCACCATTAGTACTGTGGCTGAACAGCCACTTATTCAGCTCTGCTACATCTAAATCTATCTTTCACCCGCATTGATTCTAAACCGCCACATACACATCTCTGCTAAATCTGTCTATTTCCTTCACCATTAGTACTGTGGCTGAACAGCTGCTTATTCAGCTCTGCTACATCTGATTCTATCTTTCACATGCATTGATTCTAAACCGCCACATACACATCTCTGCTAATTCCGTCTATTTCCTTCACCATTAGTACTGTGGCTGAACAGCCACTCATTCAGCTCTGCTACATCTGAATCTATCTTTCAAATGTATTGATTCATTAGTCATTTTATTTCAGTAGGAAAGTTTATGGGAAAAGGCTTGAAAAAAATGGCATGGACTCAAAAAAACGCACCAAAAGTTATAAAAATGCCTCCCCCCAACCCAAATAAAAAATAAAAAAAAACTGTTTCTGAGTAGTTGCCTCATAGAACATTATTATCAGAGTGGCCCCTTTACACGCAGGAATAATACCAGCACAGAACCGGGTGGCATCACTGTGCCCTTCACCGTCTAGCGAGTGCTGTTTAGGGCAGCCTGTATTCTGTAAATGGCCGGCAGGACGGCTCTGCCAGCTGCTCTGCTATTACTCCTCCACCCTTATTATACAAGTAAATTGCTTAGAATGCAATCCCCTAATCTGTAGTTGGATCCCATGGCGAGGATCCTGCGGCCTCCCCTATACACAGCGTTCAGCCTATAGCCGCACTGTTTGGCCCAATTAATTATTACTGGTTCTAGTCTTCACTGGCGTGTCGGCGGTTAAAGGGTTTCTACCACCTCATTTGGACCTATGTCTGCTCTACCTAACCATGCTATTCTAAGACCTTTGTGTGCAGCCGTTTTGCTATGCAAATGAGCCTCTAGGTGCTATGGGGGCGTCTTTTCAGCACCTAGAGGCTCCGTCTACTCACCATGTCTGCCGCCCCGCTCGTCCGTCAAGCCCGCCCATCTCCTTTAGATTGCCAGCCTCCATCTCATTCATTCGCTGAATTCTCGCGCCTGCGCCGTGTGCGTTTGTATTCAGCGCAGGCGCAGTGACTCTCTGAATGCTCCCTGCGTCGGCATCTCCACTGCGTCTGCGCCGTCTGTTCCTCGGAGCACTCTGACGTAATCGGCACAGTGGAGATGTCGGCGCAGGGAGCGTTCAGACAGTCACTGCGCAGGGAGCTGAATACAGATGCAAGCGCGAGAATTCGGCGAATGAATGAGATGGAGGCTGGCAATCTAAAGGAGATGGGCGGGCTTGACGGACGAGCGGGGCGGAATACAGAGGTCTTAGAATAGCATGGTTAGGTAGAGCAGACACTAGCAGATCGCTAGTGTCTGACAGCTAATCAGGTCCAAATGAGGTGGTAGAAACCCTTTAAGGGGTTAAACTGCACTTTTATAATCCTTATGGGGGGGGGGGGGTTCTTGCTGCATTGACCGAGCTCGCTATCTATACGGAGACCTCGTAAGTATAAACAGTCCATTACTCACAGCCTCTCCTGCCCATTATCATGATTGTCAGTGACACCTGTGTTTCAGGGTCAAAATCGTGGACTGTGGCAGCAGCACGACTTCTCCCCCCGGGATCTCCTCTCTGCACTAACCTCCCCCGCCTCTCCGGCTCAGCTGCTGTCACCCGATACAAAGTTCATAGTTATAAACAGCAGCGCACCCCCGATCTCTTCACCACTCACACAGGACATCAGGGCTGCGCTGCTGAACGCTGCCAATAGATCACAAAGCCCCTGCCTGCTCCTCCGCTAATTTTCCTCAATTCTCTCCCCTGAAGAAAAATGGGGAGCGCATGCGCGGCTCTGTAGCAGACGTGCGCGCTCTCGTGGGAATGATCGGCTGCCTGGGTGAAAAGTAAGTGCGGTCTGCGCAAGCGCGGCACATAGATGCAGCCGTGGAGCGGTGGCCGTATCTATGGGTTGCCAAGTGTAAACAATGGATAGGTGGGAAGGCAATTTAGCTAAATGGGTGCATTATAAATAATAGAAGCAATTTAGAAAAATGAAGTATGGGATCAGTCTAAACATTTGAAACCTGATCATGAAGATGAGAATACCCCTTTAATATGCTTCAGCAATAATATGCCGTATCCATTCACATCTCCACTGCTGTTTGAAAATAAACAGTAGCAGCAATACTGGATGAGCATTGCAGAGAATAACACTGGAGAAAAGATTGAGTAGATGTTTTATTTTTTGACATTGTTAGAGATTTTTAATTACCATATTTACAGACACACCAGACCACACATAGGGTTTTAGAGGAGAAAAATAAGAAAAATATATATTTTTCATCAGACCTCAGATCAGACCCCCAATCTTCATCAGACCCCCAAATCAGACCTCAATTTTTATTAGATCCCCAATCTACATCAGACCTCAGATCTTACCCCCAATCTACATCAGACCTCAGATCTTACCCCCAATCTTCATCAGACCTTAGATCAAATAAATAAAAGAACTTACCGCTCCTGCTCCAGATGGTGCCACCACTCAGGAGATCAGTGCACTCTTCCTGCAGCATTACACTGTGACCTCATATTTCATAGCACATTTACATGTACTTTGTCATGACGCTGTATACTGTCAGGACACAGGTGCAGCACCGGTGTCCGAAGAAGACTACCAAGGAGTGGTGAGTAAAGTTAGTAAAGTCAGTAGCCACTATATTTACAGTTTTTCCCAACCCTACTGTATTATTAAGCGCTTCTGAAGCACGTATTAGTATTCGCATAATGAGATCCACTGCAATCCCCCCCCCCTAAACTTTTAAGGTAAAAAAGTTAAACTCATAGTGCGGAAAATGAGGTAACTTGTTTTTAGACAATCCCTTTAAGTACAAGACTGAAAATGAACATAGGATATAAACATATACAGTAAGTAACTGACAGTACAAGTGAAACTAATATGAAAAAAGCAAGATAAGAAAAGACTTTATATTATTTGATGCCGCTTACAATTATTTGTATTTTAAGATTTAAGAATTTAAGATCATGATTACAATAATTAATCAGTCAATACATGTAAAATGTGCAAAAAAAAAGAAATTAAATGAAATGAAAATCCTGCATGATAACTCATTCATGAGTTACAATTCTCATGGTGAATCATTTTAATAGTAAGGATTTTCAAACCAAAGTTCAAAAGACGGAGCACAAATGTAGATCCTGGACTTCAGTAATATCCTATATTGCTCACTTTTTCACTACCTCATAACAATTAGATTTTCATATCCCTTTGGCACTCAAATATGTTCAAAACGTCATGACTTAATTTTATGAATGCAATATTTTACATAAAATTTATTGGAAAATTTAAAGAAACTCTGCTTCCCTTTTCAAGATGATTAATATTTTATTTTTAAGAAAAGCAAATTAAAGAGAAATCTCCAACCTAAGGTCAACAGTGCCTGTTTAAGAGAACTATCTTATTCTATTCTGTTCAGTGCAGTGTCTTTTTCAGAATATTAATGGGTGGAAAAGTGACAAGAATGACTTAGACGTACATGTCAGGAGAAAGGGTCAGCTCTTGGCAGTAGGATGTTAATTCACATCCATTAATGAAATTTATCCTCCTTACTGTCTCCTCTTTTTTTAAATAAAAAGGTCTTTTTTGAGTGAACATCATGGACTTTTCACAGGAGCTGTGAGGGCCACAGGGGCAGGCCGAGGTAAGAGACTGACAATCTTCAGGTGATTAAGGATACTCAAAGGCTAGGTAGACCTACAAAATGAATAACTATGGACCCAGAACCATGCCATAAGGCTCGATGGCTTGTGATTTGCAAGTTGATAAGACAAGAAGATTAATAATGCTGCATGATAATGGCTGCTTCCCCTCAGCTGGGGAGATGGTAATGATCTGATATTGCTGTAGGAGCAGTTCAGTGTGCTGCAAAAAGGAGGGTGCAAATTCACTCATCCCAATTGGCCCTGAGGATATAGAGATTTTGAAAAATGGGAATGCAGTTACAATTCTAATTAGATATAAAGTTTTTAATAATTTTGCTGAAATGAGGACTTCAAAGAACATATTTTGCAACATCCAGGCCCATAACTCCTGAGTGACAGTTTTGGTTAATTTGCAAGTTTTCAGATCAAACTTTGCCCCTGGCTCCATGCTGAGGGTAAAGTAAAATGTCAATTTCTTTTCTTACTGATCTTGAGCATCTTATTTAGGCAGGTGTGCTGATCCCTCCAACTCTATAGACGTTAACTGAACAAAACTACTCATTAAAATAAATGCTTAGGTTAAAAAAGTAATACAAATAAAATCAGATGTAATAAAAAAAGAGAACTAAAAAAAATTGTCATGATAAATGAAGGTGCATGTGAGGAAATCATATAGCATAGGTAGAATTTGATTAAAAAGTAGTGTATGGGTACATTGTCCTTGCAAGCTACCATCAGGGAATATTTTATTTGTGGACGCCTTAAAATATTAAAGTGATATAATCTGTACTGGTGCATCATTCCTTAAAATTTCCAAATGTGCCATTGTTTTGAAAATAATTGTCATATTTTTCAGGAGTAATAAGTTTATTGTTGTGAATTGTATTTATGAATGGAAGGTCCCTAATCTGATTTGATATTTTAAGGTTAAAATGTACTATATGGAATAATGTGAAGCAATAACTGGTAAACATACTAAGTCAAGCAAGGAAAATGTAATGAATTCTTATAAATATATAGAGAAGATATAAAACATTTTAACTGGACATATTGTAATAATAATGTGTAATCTGCTAGGTCAATTCAAGAGACTCCTGGGTCCTGCTGCCTACTAGGGCAGTGCCGCTTTGTCACCGCAGTGTAGGTCCCACTCAAAGAGGCAACCTTGGGGTAGTGAGTGGGCTTATGTCTTTTGATCTAAATGTACACTAATGCCTCTTGTACAGCATGCAGTATAGGGGGCTGTACACTTTAATATTGCGCTGAGAAGCGAGTTTAATTAGATCTATGCATAGCATTGTGGATCTGCGATCCAGTTCTATTTTTCTCCCCTTGATCAATTCAAGAGAATTTTACAGAGCATACTTAGCACAAAGCAGGTAAACCTTACTTATCAGACAAATAAACATGTGCTCAGTGACACTGTACATAAAGGTGAGCAGGCTTCAAATTGTACAAAAAGTCCCAATCAACTGCGCAAACAAATGCATCTAAATATTATACGCAATATACATATATATATATATATATATATATATATATATACAGTACAGACCAAGAGTTTTCTTTATTTTCATGACTATGAAAATTGTAGATTCACAAAGAAGGCATCAGAACTATGAATTAACACATGTGGAATTATATACATAACAAAAAAGTGTGAAACAACTGAAAATATGTCATATTCTAGGTTCTTCAAAGTAGCCACCTTTTGCTTTGATTACTGCTTTGCACACTCTTGGCATTCTCTTGATGAGCTTCAAGAGGTAGTCACCTGAAATGGTCTTCCAAAAGTCTTGAAGGAGTTCCCAGAGATGCTTAGCACTTGTTGGCCCTTTTGGTTCAGGTCCGGTGACTGTGGAGGCCAGGTCATCTGGCGCAGCACCCCATCACTCTCCTTCATGGTCAAATAGCCCTTACACAGCCTGGAGGTGTGTTTGGGGTCATTGTCCTGTTGAAAAATGATGGTCCAACTAAACGCAAACCGGATGGAATAGCATGCCACTGCAAGATGCTGTGGTAGCCATGCTGGTTCAGTATGCCTTCAATTTTGAATAAATACCCAACAGTGTCACCAGCAAAGCACCCCCACACCATCACACCTCCTCCTCCATGCTTCATGGTGGAAACCAGGCATGTAGAGTCCATCCGTTCACCTTTTCTGCGTCGCACAAAGACACGGTTGGAACCAAAGATCTCAAATTTGGACTCATCAGACCAAAGCACAGATTTCCACTGGTCTAATGTCCATTCCTTGTGTTCTTTAGCCTAAACAAGTCTCTTCTGCTTGTTGCCTGTCCTTAGCAGTGGTTTTCTAGCAGATATTCTACCATGAAGGCCTGATTCACACAGTCTCCTCTTAACAGTTGTTCTAGAGATGTGTCTGCTGCTAGAACTCTGTGTGGCATTGACCTGGTCTCTAATCTGAGCTGCTGTTAACCTGCGAATTCTGAGGCTGGTGACTCGGATGAACTTATCCTCCGCAGCAGAGGTGACTCTTGGTCTTCCTTCCCTGGGGCCGTCCGCATGTGAGCCAGATTCTTTGTAGTGCTTGATGGTTTTTGTGACTGCACTTGGGGACACTTTCAAAGTTTTCCCAATTTTTCGGACTGACTGACCTTCATTTCTTAAAGTAATGAGGGCCACTCATTTTTCTTTACTTAGCTTCTTTTTTCTTGCCATAATACAAATTCTAACAGTCTATTCAGTAGACTATCAGCTGTGTATCCACCTGACTTCTCCACAACGCAACTGATGGTCCCAACCCCATTTATAAGGCAAGAAATCCCACTTATTAAACCTGACAGGGCACACCTGTGAAGTGAAAACCATTTCAGGTGACTACCTCTTGAAGTTTATCAAGAGAATGCCAAGAGTGTGCAAAGCAGTAATCAAAGCAAAAGGTTTCTACTTTTAAGAACCTAGAATATGACATATTTTCAGTTGTTTCACACTTTTTTGTTATGTATATAATTCCACATGTGTTAATTCATAGTTTTGATGCCTTCAGTGTAAATCTACAATTTTCATAGTCATGAAAATAAAGAAAACTCTTTGAATGAGAAGGTGTGTCCAAACTTTTGGTCTGTACTGTGTGTATATATATATATATATATATATATATATATAAAACCAGGTACAGTGCTACATGCTATAGAACAGTACTATATATCTGTTGTTACACATAGAATAAATGGCAATATTTCTATCACATAAAAATGTGCTAAATATCGGGACTAATTTCAACAAATTCCAATATTACATGTTAGATATTATTTAAAATTTGCCTGTAACATGCTTTAATTCTCAGTAATTTCATTGTTTAAATAATGAATAATTAAAACGTAAAACAAAAGGGATATGAAAAATCAAAATGCCAAATCAATCTATAGTATAATGATGTCATAGAAGTCCTTATTTGATGCTTCAAAAATCATACAATTAAGCATACAAGCAGTATAATTCTCCTTTGTTTTCACTGAGCATAATAAAATAAAATACAAATATGCTGTATACAATATGTATATATATTGTATATGTATATGCATGTATTGTGTAAAAGCGAATACATTTATGAATATTTACTTATTTTTATATATATATATATATATATATATATATATATATACATATATATATATATATATATATATATATATATATATATATATATATATATATATAATAAAAATAAACATATACTAACTGGGTTCATTTATTTACTCCATAATACATGCAGTATGTTTAGAAGTATGCCATTTACAAAGCATTCTACATTTAATTTTAGTGTTTCTGTCATCCTTTGTATTTGAAGTATTGCAGCTGTTTAAAATACACAAAAATAAATAAATATAAGCATGTTTAAAAAAATGTATGAATAAATTGGATACTGTATGTGTATTTTTTTGCTAAAGGGTGAAGTGGTAGATTTGTAAACTAATAGCTAATTCATACTCATGCCTTTTCTTAGACCACTCCATAGCACAAACACAGCATAGCATGGGTTATAAAAATGACCTTTTAATAAATATGCAGTAAAATGTGAAAATATTACTTCATTTCATTGCATTCTAAACAAACTTAGACAACAAAAAAAATTATACTATCATGAAATGAAAAAAAAAATTGACAGCTTCAAAGACTTTACATTAAAAATAATTAATTAGCATTACTATAATTGGCTAACTACAGTTATTCGCTGCACAGTACAGTAAGCTCCGTTGCCAATTTGGATGCCTAAAAAATGTGAAGTCTTATACAATTTAATTAAATTTTTGTCATTTCTAGTTTGTGAAAATGAGGATAATACATCCATTTCATGACATGGCAACTAATGCACTCAGAGAAGAGAATGAGAGTATAAGCAACTGTGATCAGTATGTGTATTATACTGATTCTTAATAACTAAACCAGTCTAATCATTTAAAATATTATTATTCTGTCTGATGTAACACTGTAGAATTTATGTTATAATTATAACCTATTTTCTATAGCACTGCCATTTTACTTAATTATTGCAGTCAATTTGCAAAATGACATAATATTCATGTGCATAGGTCACTATTAAACAAATTAATCACTGAAATTACTGTACCATTTACAGTTAGTGTCATCTTTGGTAAAAGTCAAGAAAACTCAAATTATACATAATAGATCTACCATGTTTAAAGCAATTAAATAGTAATGAGTTTCAAGCAAAATAGTTACTTACAAAGAAGGAAAACTTTGTTTCAACAAGTTGTAAAATACATACCAACAAAAGTAATATAACTCCAATGTTTATATAATTGTAATCATGAAAATCAAAGTTGTCGCTATAGCAGATTGCTGCATCCCCCTTATTCATGGGAGGTGTAAACATGTACAGTCATGGCCAAAAGTTTTGAGAATGACACAAATATTAGTTTTCACAAAGTTTGCTGTTAAACTGCTTTTAGATCTTTGTTTCAGTTGTTTCTATGATGTAGTGAAATATAAACACACGCACTTCATACGTTTCAATACAGCTTTTATCGACAATTACATGACATTTATGCAAAGAGTCAGTATTTGCAGTGTTGGCTCTTCTTTTTCAGGACCTCTGCAATTCGACTGGGCATGCTCTCAATCAACTTATGGGCCAATTCCTGACTGATAGCAACCCATTCTTTCATAATGACTTCTTGGGGTTTGTCAGAATTAGTGGGTTTTTGTTTGTCCACCCGCCTCTTGAGGATTGACCACAAGTTCTCAATGGGATTAAGATCTGGGGAGTTTCCAGATCAATGTTTTGGTCCCCGAGCCACTTAGTTATCACTTTTGCCTTATGGCACGGTGCTCCATCATGCTGGAAAATGCATTGTTCCTCACCAAACTGTTGTTGGATTGTTGGAAGAAGTTGCTGTTGGAGGATGTTTTGGTACCATTCTTTATTCATGGCTGTGTTTTTGGGCAAAATTGTGAGTGAGCTCACTCCCTTGGATGAGAAGCAACCCCACACATGAATGGTCTCAGGATGCTTTACTGTTGGCATGACACAGGACTGATGGTAAAGCTCACCTTTTCTTCTCCGGACAAGCCTTTTTCCTGATGCGCCAAACAATCGGAAAGAGGCTTCATCGGTGAATATGACTTTGCCCCAGTCCTCAGCAGTCCATTCACCATATTTTTTGCAGAAGATCAATCTGTCCCTGATGTTTATTTTGGAGAGTTGTGGCTTCTTTGCTGCTCTTCTTGACACCAGGCCATCTTCCAAAAGTCTTCGCCTCACTGTGCGTGCAGATGCACTCACACCTACCTGCTGCCATTCCTGAGCAAGCTCTGCACTGGTGGCACTCCGCTGCCGCAGCTGAATCCTCTTTAGGAGAAGATCCTGGTGCTTGCTGGACTTTCTTGGATGCCCTGAAGCCTTCTTAACAAGAATTGAACCTCTTTCCTTGAAGTTCTTGATGATCCTATACATTGTTGATTGAGGTGCAATCTTAGTAGCCACCATATCCTTGCCTGTGAAGCCATTTTTATACAACGCAATGATGGCTGCATACGTTTCTTTGCAGGTCACCATGTTTTTTTTTTGTTTTGTTTTTTATCTTTATTGTTTTCTAAGCCAAAAATACAAATTCATTTACATATAAAAAAATAACAAATAAACATACCAATTTATATAACTGACCCTTTTTTCTCCCACCCACCTCCCTTGATTCACTGCTGCGGGGTCCGACTGTACCCTTATTATCACCTAGAATCCTTTCCTAGTGCCATAAATAACCAAGACTTTTGGAGCGGAAAAAAAGATAATTAAAAACCTACCCTGTCCAATATTACTCTGATTTTCTTGCTAATCTTCTATAAGCATCAATGGTATCTATCCGAGCCCTCCACTCCAGATAATTAGGGCTATTTTTAGTGCCCCAATATTTGAGAATCAAGGCTTTTGCGCCATGAAACTCTCCAAAGAAACTCTAATCTGGTAGGGCGTTAAATCAGTAGGAGAGAGGAGACCCAATATTGCCTGCGTAAAACAGTGATTCAGTTTAATCTTGTATCTTCTGTATACAGCTTTATAAATACTGGTCCAAAATCCACTTATTTCTGGACAATTCCATAGCAGATGACTTAGACCAGCATTTTCAGCCGAGCATTTCCAGCACGTATCCTCTCTCTCCTTATATATTTTAGCGAGGAAGGCGGGGGAGTAGTACAGGTGATGTACAATCCTAAACTGGATTAGTCTATATTTTTGGGAAATCAATACTTTTTTAATATTTTGATATACTGTATCCCAATCAACAGAGCTCCCTATGCCTAATTCAACTTCCCAGCCTTCCTCGCTTTTAAATGATGTTATTTCTCCTAAACAGTCCCGAAATCTGCGATATATTTGAGAAAGGGTAAGTTGTGTATCCCTAAATTTAAAACAATAATCCAAAAAGGAATTTGCCCTGATATTCAAAAGCTTTTATCCTGAGTGCTCATGTCTAATTTGTGAATATCTATATCTATCTAAGAAGGTGACATTTGTACCCTTTATTAATTCATCCAGAGGGATGAGACTACCCTGTGATATTATATGAGTTAAGCGGTTAATACCGCGTGAATTCCAATAATTATAATCCTCAATTAACATAAATTCTTTTAAATTGCAATTGTGCCAAAGTGGAGTAAAGTAAGTGGAACTACTTACACCCAATATCTTTTTAATCTTATTCCAAACCCTGTCTAACGTATCGCTGATTAAACACAGTTTTTTTCTTTTCCCTGGATGCCCAGTCTCCAAAATAGAGAAGATATCTCTGTAGGGCTCCTGGAAGTCACTTGACAGGATACTCAACAGCATCGCAGACTGATGCCCCCCCCCCCCCGCCCCCACCCACCACATTATCTAACTGCAATGTAGTATCCCTGAAGTAAGGGGAGGGAAAGGCCACCATCTCTCTCAAAAAGGCAGATATATTTTTGCTTGATCCTAACCCTTTCCCTCCCCCAGATTAACTCATTCAACAATCTATCCATCAGCCCGAAAAATGAATCATCAATCCATATCGGACATGCTGTCAAGGGGTATAGAGAAATAGGAAGGACCACCATCCTAACCAGTGCAATCCTTTCTGCCTGTGACAGGGGTAACTTCTGCCAGGTTCGAATCTTCTCCTTCACCTTATTGATCATAGGAATTATATTTAGGAGATTATATCTAGTCAAATCTGCACTAATTCTAATACCCAGATATCGAATAGAATCAGTAAGGCTAAGTGGCCTGATACCTAAAACTCCATTGGGAGGTGTTCGAACAAGGGGGAGGAGTTCCGACTTATCCCAGTTCACTTTATACCCTGATAAAGAACCGTACTCTTCCAAAATTTTCATCACGGGCGGAACACCCTTCCACCCCTGCCCCAGAAAAACAAGAATGTTGTCCACGTACAGGCTAATCTTTTCTTCCTCCCCCCTCCCTCCAAAACCAACAATCTCTTTAGTCTGTCGAATTCTGCATGTGAGGGGCTCTAACGCCAGAGCAAATATAAGAGGTAATAACTTATCCAGTGTGTGAGAAAAGACAAAACAATGTATGGATGCAGCATATGGATCAGGCTATAATGAAGATCAACTAAAGGCCATGTGTACAAAATTGAATAAGACCTATGAAGGTTATAAGAGACTGTCTGAAAAATATTCTTCTCTGTTATTAAGTCTCAACTCGGGAATTCATCCTAGAATTAAAGACCCACACTGCACTTAATGATAAAAAAAGATATAGCAGATTTATGGCAGTCAATTCAATGCTGGAGGACAAGATATCACAACAATATGAAACTGCGTCCCGTCATTCTAACCTTTCAAGGCCCTCCAAGGCTTCAACCTGGTCCTCTAAATCTATTGCTCAGTCCTTATTGCTAAGGTCTCACTCACAGCACTTTTCGCTGAGTAACTCACTGGTGTTAACATGCGCAAAAGCAGAAGCAGGGAAGGTACAAGCTCACTGCATTAGAAAGGAAGCAGCCATTAAGGCACAAGTCACAAAGAAACAAGCCCAATCTCAAGCTAATCAAGCAGCTATACAGGTTCGAGCGCAAGTGACCAAAGCCAATGCCGAAGCTGAGTTGGAGGTCCTTCAGAATGAAAGGGAAGAAGCAGTAGCCATGGCTGAACTCAGAGTTCTAGAAGAAGCTGCTGAAGAAGAAGAAGGTTATCATGTCCATGATATCTAATGACTCAGAAAGGTGTACCCTGCAATTCGTCCTAAACCAAAGCAATGTCAATGCATGTGCACCAGAAGATTCAGCCTCTGCACGCCAGCCTGCTGAACTCATGCGCGTAGAAAAAGAGGCAGCCAATAACTTTACCATTGACCCCAGTCCAGTGGACATTTCTCTTTCTTTCAAACCTCTGGTACTTACACAGTATTTCAGGCGTCATTAGAGACCAAGCCGCTTCAAGCTCATCAAATCACATTAAACCCTCCTGAGACTAGTCACATAGTGACCAATATGCTGGCGCCAAGATTACCAGATGTAAAGCCTTCACTTACACTCAACCCAGCTGCCACTCCATTTCATCTTCCAACCCCCATACATAGGGTATCATATGGTGCCAATTACACCAGCGAGGGAGAAGTTCCCGTCGCCATGATGCAGGAAAGAAATGACGCATCAGAAATCGCTAAGTACCTCACCCTCAAGGACCTCATCAGTACTAGCCTTATGAACTTTGATGATCACCCAGAGAATTATAGAAGTTGGAAGGCCACTTCAAGGCAACAGTTCAAACCCTTGGTGTTCCGCCTATGCAAGAACTTGACTTACTAATTAGATGGCTAGGTCCATGGTCGTCAAACTGTGTTAAGAGACTCAAAACCGTTCATATCTACGAACCAGTAAAAGGCCTTTCGTCTCGTATGGGAAAGATTAGAGCAGACTTACGGCAGCTCGGCAGTAGTTGAACGTGCCTTATTTAAGCGACTATACGACTTTCCAGAATTATCCAATACAGACCGCCGAGGGTTCCAGGAATTAAGCGACCTTCTTGAGTTTGTAATGTCAAGGAAGTCCCGCAGCTACCAGGTCTCAGCTTTCTTGATACTTCCCATGGTGTGGGCCTGATCGTGGAGAAATTACCCCTTTAATGTTCAAGCTCAATAGGCAACAGCAGGTTCAAAATACAAGGAGCAACATCGTGTTCCCTTTCCACCATTTTCATTCTTATATACTGTAAGTTCATCAAGGATTTAGCTAGAGCCAAAAACAATCCGAGCTTCAACACCTTGGGGACCAACATCTTTGGCTATACTAAACAGAGACGCAATACTTTCAGTCCCAGACAGAGAAACCCTAAAGGTTTAATTTCCATAAAAAATACAGGGGTTGTGCCCACTATTAACGCAGCCGCTTTCATTGGAAACGAAAGCCCTAAGGAACCCGATCGTCATTGCCCTATCCATGATAAACCACATCCTTTAAGGAAGTGCCATGTCTTCATAGGAAAGCCCTTTGAGGAACATAATGAGTTCCTAAGGAGTCGTAATATCTGCTTTAGATGCTGGGCATCCGCAGATCATTTCGCCAGAGACTGTGAGGTTACAGTCAAGTGTTCTAAATGTAATAGTGATCTATACGTGTCCGCCGTTCACCCGGGACCAATCAGGCGGAACCTAGAACCAGTTAGCTGGCGCAAGCCCCATTCCGATCAAGGCAGGGAGAGTCATGGCGGGGACAGTGCCGACCAACCAACTACTACCGTCATGCCCAGATGTACAGAGGTATGCGGAGAAGGACTTGTGTGCGGTAAGTCTTGTTCCAAGATTTGCCTCGTGGATGTGTTTCCTACTGCACAACCAGAGAAGACCATAAGAATGTATGCTATTCTAGATGACCAAAGTTATCATTCCCTAGCTAGCCCTAAGTTATTTGATATGTTCAGGATATAGGGAGAAACTACACCCTACACCCTAGGAACATGCTTTGGTCTTGTGACAACCTCAGGAAGAAGAGCTAATGGTTTCCCCTTGAAGCCCATCAAAGGAGATAAGAAACTCTCTCTTCCAACCCTTATTGAGTGTGACAAATTGCCGTACGCAAGGGATGAAATTCCCACACCTGAAGCCGCACAGTATGACCCTCATCTCAGGAACATAGCCAGAGAGATCTTACTCCTGCTAGGTAGAGAAATTCTCAAGGCTCATATAAGGTCCTTGAACTTCGCAATGGCCCTTTTAACGCTCCATATGCACAGAAACTTACAGTGGGTTGGGTCATCGTGGGGGATGTATGTCTGGACAGAACCTGCAGACCCTGCCAAGTACACTCCTTCAGAACCGGCGTATTAAGAGGGGGGCAAACTTCTTACTTCAGGCAGTGTCCCAACCACTACTATGTGCAAGAGAGCCCCAAGCTGAAAATCAAGACATCCAGAGAGACAGACCCCTTCGTTAGGCAAGAAAAATTAAATAACGGAATAGGGGAAATGGTTTTCCAAGTTACTGCTAAGGAAAATACATTACCTCCTTCAGTGGAAGATAAGGAATTTGTTGCCCTCATAGACAGAGAGTTCTTCAAGGATAATACCAAAAGTTGGGTAGCAGCTCTGCCCTTCCGAAATCCAAGAGTGACCCCTTTAGAGCAGCCAGCAAAGCCCTGCAAATATACCTTAGTATTGTGGAGAAAGTCAAATTCAACAAGTCACTCCCGTGCGCATAGAGGTTGCTCTACACAGGTGTGTGATTGTATATAACTGATATAGCTGACATTCAAAACGCCACAACTACACACATTCTGATTCAGGAAGAACAAAGCCTGGGTCTTTTATTTTGAACACTTACATATTCCAGACATTTTATTATGAGACCTAATGTATGCTCATGATTTTCCTAAATGAAAAATAAAGAAGTTTGGTACACAGTCACAAAAATTATGAATCAGTTATAGCAAAATTACAAGCAAGTTTTCTGTAACAGAACAGATGTCCAATTAAATGTCCTTCACCTTCTACAAACACAATGAATACGGTTATTGACAGTTTACTTTGGGAATAATGCAGTATTGTGGCCTATAAGATTTCTGCCTTCTGTGATATTTACTCTTAAGAATACAGTTTCATAAATTATCTTACTCTATTGTAAAACACATGGTTCAAACTTGTAATGTGATTATTCTCCCCCGCCTCTCCAAAGCACAACACTAATGTAACTATGCAAGAATAGCCGGTGTAAGGCTTGATGAATGTATAACTTGCATACAAAAATGCATTTTACAGATTGAAAACTTGTAATGTGATTATTCTCCCCCCCCCCCCACACACACACACACACCAGCAATATAAACAATGCATGAAAGGAGGTAATATTTCTGTCTACTGTTTAATTTGCATTTAATTTCAGTGGTCTAAAAATGGCGTTATTGCTGCAAAATGCTTTTGCTATAATGCAACATCTTTATCAACACCGGATAAAAAAAAGTTTACTGGGTAACAGGGATTATCACACTAGAAGAAATGATTGCTTGTACCTCTGTATACTGTGTAAAATCATTTTCTGTCATACACTTCATCCACCCTCATTAGCAACTCAACTTAAAATGATGTTCTACTAGCTCTGCACATGCATCTCCCTGCATGCTACCCCACTGATCCAGGCTGCCTGCCAGTCTGAGAGCCAATCATGACAATTCCACCCCCCCCCCCCCCCCACACACACACACACACACACACACTAACTCCCAAGATCACGTGAGCATCCTTCTTCTTCCTCTCTTGTGATTTTGACCTCCAACATGTGCAGTAAAATGGTATTGCCTGCAGAGTTACTGGATTTGTCTAAAGCGAACCTGAAAAGCTTTGGGTTGATTTGGTGGATGAATTTTTGTGAAATTTGTATCAAATCAGATTTTTTACTAATCGATTTGCTCATCTTTATTTCAGCTTATTACAGAGCTGGGTAGAGAGTATAGAAGCATACTTTTATGCTGTTGTTAGGTGTCTAATAAAAGAGAAAATGAACTCTTATAGTATATGCAAATGAGTATGCCCAGTGTCCAAATGCCCAGTTTATGATTCCAAGGCAGGTAAGCAGCATTGTTTTGCATCACCCGATTAAAGCACTAAACTTCTACACATTCACCACGAGATCCCAGGATAGTGTATGAACAATACATCACTGAGACTATTGACCACAGTAGGGCTGCTGTAAAGCAAATGTAAAGATTAAAGACACAAAGCTACAATCAGAATTATGTTTAAAGGGGTTGTACCACAAAAAAATACTATACATTTTTCAAGGCAGCACCTGGATCTGAATGCTTTTGTAATTGCATGTAATTGAACATTTTGTATAGTCATTGAGCTATTCAATAAAAATGTATTTGCATTGCTCCACCTGCTGATTTTTCTTTTCCTTATTTCTCTGTCCATCCCACTGAGGTGGTCACATGCACTCAGTTGAAATCTTCAACTTCCACCAGCCATATCTTCTGTTAGATGTTACAGTTACAGGCAGAGAACTGCAGCAGAAATGACATGCCCCCAAAGGAAAGGCATGTCCCCTGAGCTCCTGACCTGCTAGCCTAAAGATAATCTAGCAGAACAATTGGAACAACATTTATTGTGGAGATCTCTGGTTTTATGTGAGATACAAGGCAGCTATGTATGCCTGCTTCTGCCCACCGCACCCAGGGACTGAGAACACCAAAGCTAGCTCCAAGGAGTTCCCTGGCATGGCAGTTCTTCAGACAAAATGCTGACGACAAGACATGAGTGATTTGCACACTGTGCAATCAGAGCCTGAAGCGAGGCATAAATGTTTTAAACCTGAGCACTACCTGCATGACCAGGCATCTACAGTAAATGCAAAGCACGAGCTGCAGTGAAGTACACACCTGAAAAACCACAAAAGATCTTAGGCTCCTCTTGCTCACTCTTCTGCTGTGGTCTCGGCCTCTTCCTCCCCCTCTGGAGTAACAGTGGCACCTGCCACCCCGC
Organism: Bufo gargarizans; assembly: GCF_014858855.1. Classification (NCBI taxonomy): domain Eukaryota; kingdom Metazoa; phylum Chordata; class Amphibia; order Anura; family Bufonidae; genus Bufo; species Bufo gargarizans. The sequence continues at coordinate 276,108,537 of NC_058081.1, read as the reverse complement.
AAACAGGGAATGTGGCGGCAGCAACACCACCACCTCTACCACCGTCACCCAGCATGTCCACACTGACCCATGGAAGCGTTCAGCTGTCCATCCCCCAAACACTGGACAGAAAGAGGAGGTACCCCCCTATCCACCCTCGATCCCTGGCCCTGAATGACAGTACTTTTTTAAAATCTTATAGTGGTGGCAGGGTAATGTCCCGGAGTGCCATTACCACTTCTTTTGGTGCCTTGCTACCGTCTCCTATGTGCTAATGTACAACATCTAATGTATTTTGTGTCATCGCCTAATATTGTGCATATTTATTCCTGCAACTAGTTATGTTCATGTAATTGCCTGGTCTACCAGCAGATGGCGGAAACATTGGCAGTGTTAGCTTCCCTGGTGAGGAACCTCCTGGTTCTCTTCCAGCCCTCTCTAGAGAGGGAGGAGTTAGTTAGTTAGAGGCCAGTGTCTAGTCCACTCTCTTTTGGGGAAAGGTTGTGTGCTGGCTTGCAGAGCACTGCCTGCTCTGCTAGGCCCAGAGGCCCTGCCTCTGAAGTCTACATGGTTGCTTGTCTCCTCCTGGGCTTGCATTGCCTTCATTCAAGCTGAGCCAAAGCTTGAGGTACTCCATAGCCAGGGTAAGAAGTTCCTAGGATTATAAGCAAGAGACAGACTACAGACTAAAGCTACGTTCCAGCAGAAGAGGAAGAGTTTCCTATTTATCCAGAAAAGCATAGCAGAGCTGAGAGAGCTACCACATAGGCAAGCTGAGATTGTTGCAGACAAGTATTTGCCTGCCAAAGTTAAGCCAATACTTGCTGATGACCAAGATATTATTTCAAAGCTGTTTGGATTACCAATTTATGTCAAGTAAAAGCAACTGTTCAACGTTACCACAAGCCTGGAGTCCATTTATTACACTTGGTTATCATTCAAGTTCAACTACCACCTTTTTGAACTGCTTCTGACCACTTCACATCTGGGATTCACAGATATCCAGGTAGGAACACCGTGACACATGTACATAACATCTACAGAAACTGTAGGCCACCTTGCACCACTCTGGCAATCCTACCTCTGGGTACCAACATTACCATCTAAAAAGGGAGCCTTGAGCTTCCGCTGCTTAACCACAGCTGGCGACACGTTTACTTGCTCTATAAGAGGGACATATTTCGTAGAAACCTCCCAAGGGGCAAGGAATACCCCAAGCGTGGCCTAGTGGGACATCACAGCTGTGCCACAGTACGTGGTTCCCAGCTGCTGCTACTTTTCGAGGTAAGCCATCCCTGACCTGCACAACCAAATGGCGGACAAAATCAGGTGTGCACTGCGCAACGCCATCTGTGGCAAGGTCCACATAACTACTGATACGTGGGCAAGTAAGCACGGGAAGGGACTTTATATCTCCCTAACTGCACACTGGGTAAATGCAGTGGCGGCTGGGCCTGAGGCGGATAGCAGTTTGGCGCATGTCCTATTGCCACTGAAGATTGCAGGACATTTCTCGCTGCCTCCTACTCCACTTCCTCCTCTACTGCCTCCTCATCCGGTCAGCGTAGCACCTTCACCACCAACTTCAGCATCTGTTTTGAAACTCATCTGTTTGGGGGAAAAACCCCAAACCACGCAGGAGATGTGGACGGGCATGGAACAACAGACCGATGAGTGATTGATGCCGCTGAGCCTCAAGCCTAGCCTGGTGGTGTGCGATAATGGGCGAAATCTTGTAGCAGCTCTGGGTCTAGCCGGTTTGATGTACATCCCTTGCTTGGTGCATATGCTGAATTTGGTGGTGCAGAGGTTCCTGAAAAATTACCCCGATATGTCAGAGCTGCTGCAGAAAGTGCGGGCTGTCTGTGTGTGCTTTCGGCGTTCTAGCCCTGCTGCTGCTAACCTGTCTGTGCTGCAGCATAACTTTGGCCTTCCCGCTAACTGCCTCATATGCGACGTACCCAGAATTCCACCTTGCACACATGCTGGAGAAACTGTGAGAGCAGCAGCAGGCGATAGTGGAGTTTTAGCTCAAGCACGCACGGGCGAGTCGCTCTGCAAAACAGCACCTCTTCACCACCAATGCTGTTTTGAGTACTCCACCAACATGGCCAGTGCCGATAACGCCGTTCTCAGCGTTACTATCCCACTTCTATGCCTCCTTGAAAAAATGTTTCTGGTGATGATGAAAAAGGATGTGGCACAGGAGGAGGAGGAAGAGGGATAATTTCATAGGGTTTCCAGCCAGTCATTCACAAGTGGCTCTGAGGGTGGGTTCCTACACCCACAAATGCCAGGTACACAATTGTCAAGCCGGGGCACAGTTCTGGAGGATGACGAGGTGGAGGATGAGGAGGAGGAGATGTAGAAGGACGAACCGTGTTCACAGCAGTGTGGCACCCAAACCAGCTCATGGCCATCACTGGTGCGTGGCTGGGGGATACAGAGGACACAGACGATACATCTCCCACAGAGGACAACTTGTGGTTGCCTCTGGGCAGCCTGGCACACATGAGCGATTACATGTTGCAGTGTCTCCGCAACGACCGCCGAGTTGCCCACATTCTAACCAGTGCTGATTACTGGGTGGCCACCCTGCTGGATCCCCGCTACAAGGACAATGAGCTGTCTTTAATTCCATCTCTCGAACGTTGACAAGTTCACATTAATTAAAATGAACCAGGCATGGATCCCAACAGGATAAATACCTTGTGCTGAGTGGACAAGTATACCGGCCACACCCAACCATTGTTATACTCCAGTGTACTTTATCTTTGCATTCTCAAATAAACAGTGTTGGCTATCTCTTCCACCGCCGCTTCAATCTACACCGCCACGTCCACCGCCTCTTCAACCTCCTTCTCCACTTTGACCTCCACCTCCTAGTTCAAGATATTTTTATTTTATTTTTTCCTATTCTATGTTATTTTAAGTAATTTCTCTATCTACATTTGTTTGCAGGGCAACTGTCCTGCTCTTTCCCCCATTTTGCTTTTTTTTTGCAGCTCTCTAGCACTTACTATGACTATTTTGCAGCCATTTTAGCGCCCAAAAGTTCAGTTCCCCATTGACTTCAATGGTGTTTGGGTTCGGGTTTGGGTCCTAACCCCGAACTTTGACCGGAAGTTCGTCCAAACCCAGCGAACTTGAACATCCAAGGGTCCGCTCATCCCTACTTAATAGAAAAAACATGGAAATGATGATTTAATGTGTATAGGTATATTCAAATCTGAAGTTTATTTCTAGCCAGCTTCTGCCAAAATAAAAACACACCTAAAAGAAAAAATATATACATTTTTCATTAATAATTTAAATCGGAGACATAGTTTGATTTTCTGCTTATAGATTTTATTTATTTGGAAATTCCCATGCAAAACAGTGATGAGACTGAAAATATAATGTTTAAGATTTATTTAAAGCATAGATGACAGTTGTTTTGCATTGCAATATATCAACTTGACATTAACTGAATGAGGCAGTTTAGTGACAGACGCTAGCAATGTCAGAATTTACATTCTGGCACACACAAATTCTATGGAAACGTACTATTATCACTCACTACAAGCAGTGATGAGTAATGAGATAAAAATTGACAATGTCAATAGTCATAAGCTCTTGCAATCAGAAATAATGAACGGTTTGTGCAGATTTGTGAGTAGATATTAATAAGGATAGACAATATACAATTCTGTTAAAGGTAAGTTATTTTAATTAGCTGTAATTAAAAATAAGTATTATTTCCCAAGAAATACCTCTTTGACAGCTAATCTTGAGAACTAACTCTAACTGTCTACCTATTAGAGCCATTGTTATGTCCAGTTACACTTGAAAAGACATACAGTGATATAGATCCAACTTTTTCTGGCTTGTTCTGGCTGTTGGCGTTCTATTGGCTATGTACTGTAGAATATTTTAAGTGCTGATTCGAAATTATATTTCTAATTTGAACATGGTGAGCAGGGACGTAGCTAAAGGTTCACGGGCTCTGTTGCGAGAGTTCAACTCAGGCCCCCCTTCCCTCAGTGGTCAGGGGTGCACCTAGCCTTCTTTGGGCCCCTCAGGCTCCTGGGCCCGGTAGCGACTGCTACATCTGCACCTCATATAGCTATGCCCTTGATGGTGAGATTTAAATTGGTATTCCCATCACAGACAATGGGGCCCACATTGTCTGATAGGTGTGGGACCTGCACCTATGCTGCAAACGGAGCAGGGAGAGCGGTGGCTGTAGGACTCCAGGTTTCCCGGGGTCGGGTCACTACCAAGCACGCTCCTCATACAAGCGAATAGGAGCACACCGCTCTTGTGCAGCCACCGCTCCCATTTATTTCTATGGGGCCGCCCCATAAAGATGAATGTGCAGTGCGCCCTCCACGACCTTTCCGCGCTTTGTTCTTGGTGTAGCTGCGGGTCCCATCTCTATCAGACAGTGAAGGCATATCCTAGTGATATGCCTTCATTGCCTGTGATGGAAAAACCCCTTTAAATAAATTGCATTCACATGCTTCAGTGCTTGTGATTCATAGATCAATTTTCCCCTAAATTTGTATCCATACTTTTTGGTGGTAGCATCAAATTGTTCAGAGTATTATTTTAACCTGGTTGTAGTCTCATACTGTTCAATCAGTGCATTTTAATAATATGATACTTTATCTATTGCTGTGTGGCAGGCGCAGCACTATGAAGTACCTTTTGCACTGTGGCATTAGAAGAATTTTTATAGCTCTCACTTTTAGTCTAAACAGACTGTCTGTTACTCTGTAATTCCTCTAGTGTCGTTCTATGGAAACAGTAGGTTTAAAGAGCGCACCAAATGCTTGAAATAACTTTTTTATTAACTTCATCTTTTCTTCATATATAACACTGCCGCCTCCGCAGCATAGTCCATGCACAAAACACGTGCTGAATAAAGTATCATAAATTGGCGGCATGCATAAGATGGTGGTTCAACTGTTCAATCTTGTCATTCAACATAAAATGGTGGATATATTTCTCTCTTCAGTATCTATACTCTCACTTTAAGTTATTTAAGCACTTTATGGTCTCTCTGAGAGGTATATCTGAGGTTAACCAATAGTTAATTTGCTCTACTTGGTTTGCAGTTTGCTCTATACAATTGATTATGATCTGTATGAGCAGTTTGCATTTGCATGCAATTTGTTTGGATTGTATGATTGTATGGCTCAGTAGTTTGTTTGTATGGTGGAACTATAAGTAAACAAACATATAAACAGTTCACTATACAGTTCTAATCACTATATTAACAGTATGAACATTATATAAACAGTTTTAAATACCTATTTTGGCCTCTTGCTTACATGAAACACAGCTCTTAGTGTAGTGTGTGTCTGTTCAGCTCCTCTCTTTTGTGAATAATGATTCCAGCAGCTCCTGGAATTTCCCACACAAGTTATGTGTGAGGCTGGCTTTGATTGGTCAAAACTCCTGGGCTGTGTGAGGCTGGCTAGGATTGGTCAAGACTCCTGCTTAGCAACAACAGTTTAACTCTATGCTTTCTGTTGTGTCTGCTTTGTCATTGACCTTACCTTACATCCATATAATGAATCTTAAAGGCATATTATCTTTTTCTGCTGTGAACACAATATATGGCTGTAACATGGCATCCAAAGGGCACTGTAAATATCTCTGCTTTTGTCTTTAACACATAAACATATGAACTGTATTAAGGTTATTGGCAGGTCTAGCTGTATAAACATATAAGCTATGTTAGCAACCTAGAGCAGGTCTTTGCTGGCCACCTACATGCTGTGCTTATGTACCTACATAATGTTTCCCTGGAAAACAGATATGCATGCTGGTCTCTTCCAAAAGGAACACAAAATAGAGTGTTTTATACCTGGAATGCAACTCTTTCTGGGTAACTACCCTTTAATAAAGGTGACAGAAAAAATCTGCTTGGCTGCCTAAGGGCCTTGGAGTACTATTTCTCCTTATGAAGGGCACTGCATACGAATGAGGGGTATTGTAAGCCAGTCAATGCTCCTTTGGGTTTCTGGCAGCACTGATTGCATAGTATACAACTGTGCAGGGATATATCTCCAGTTGCTAACACCCAATTAAACCTTTATTGGATAGTGGCAAAAATTCATTCATAAGCTTCTAGAAGAAATAATGAAAGAATGGAACATCAAAGAAACATAAGAATAGATGCTTCTGAATTGTTCTTACACAGGGAATGTCATTAGTTATTAAAGCAAACAACCTCAAGGTTTATTCTATCCTACCACATTTTCTGAAAATTCAGCATAGTCTATGTAACACAATTTTTTTTTACAGGTATAAAGGAGAAGCAGCTAGGCCAGGACACCGGAATCAGGGAGCAGGTCACCTCCTAAAGCGTCCCTAATCCTCACCCTAACTCCTCACCGTATGAGCAGACTTGGATGGTAGGACGGCTCATACCAGGATACCTTTGGCCCTGAGTCGCCCTGATAATCCCTCACATAGGTAGAGGGTAGATACGACCTGTTCTTTCCAGACACAGATGAACAGAAGTCTCAAATGGCCTAGCATCAGGGAAAGGGAAAGACCATTTGCAGCAACAGAGTTGGCGGGTAAGAACACCAGAAACACACTTACCCGCCGCAGCCACCACGACTGGAACTTGTGCAAAAGTACAGGTGCCCACACACCAAATAGGACACAGTACAAACAACACCATATACCGGTATCCAGGACTTCTGATTCTGCCTGGACCCGAAACAGCAAGGTGCACTGCAGCCCCAGGCAGCACTGCATACAGACTTATGGTTCACCCCTCCGGGAAACCAGCCCCTTTCTGGAGGTACAACACACACAGGGTCTTGCACACATGTAGGGACAAACTCCAACAACATCCCAGACATGTAACAACAAACAAGACGTACAACAAACCCTGAACATAAACCCACACCAAACATACAAGTGAGGTTGGGTACATAGAGGATACAAGGGAGACAAAGGAATGACCTCGCAATGAAATTGTTGTCCTACAAGGTGGCCCTCAAGGACTGGGCATAAAGAACACCATGGAATGGAGCAGAGCTCCAGCACCAACGACAGCTGAAGTACAACTGACTCCAGCCAGGAAGCCACAGGAGATAAAAGCCAAGTGGCCACACCCAGTCAGGGAGTTAACCCTTACAGCACCAGACAGAGGGAGACTACAACTTAAAGGGGAAGTGCACACACAAGCATAAAAAAAAACATTGCCGCAGGCAACAGCATGCGTGGCAACCATGTCACGGCGCAAAACAACAAAGGCCGTGACACTGCCCCTACATGCTCTAACCGCAACACGTTGCCAAGTGCAACTGGAAGCATGGCAAAAGTGTCAGGGTAAACACAGAAAAGGCCGTGACTCTCCCACCCCTCAAAGCCCCCCCAACTGAAAAAGGGGAAACTAAACGGAACACCCACAAAACAACAGGGGGAGGGAAAACAAAGTTTCAGAATCAGCGTCAGTGCAAGGAGGTCTCTCCAAGACTGCCGCCAGCACGCCAGAACCACCTAAAAGCCGGCCAGCCAGCCAACAAACAGCTCGGAGAGACCGCACTGAACGCTGTGTCCACCTCAGACCCAGTTCATACAAGGTTGCTGCCAGCAAGCATTCCCCAACCAGCACACTGCCAGAACACCAAAGGAATGCAGCCAGTAACACAACACAAGCAATGAACCACAGAGACATGGACAAGGGGAGACACAAACACAAGTGCCGGTTCACACCAACTGGAACACCTGTTACAGAGAACTGCACTGTTAACAGTATCTCACACCATATACCCTCCCTCCAGAGAATAAGCATGCGCTCCAGAAAGTGGCAGGCGACACATGCTCAGCCCTCTTCCGAAGGCACAGACAGAGGAGCTTTTGTATTACATACTGTCACGGTGGGTAGTAGGGGAAACCCCCCACCGTACAATGTCAGGTATTCAGTCATCCACTTTTCCCTGCAGCTAGGCCTGTGGAGACTCTGGTTCATCTGTGTCTTGGATGAACCTGGTAGTCTTTTGTCCCTGTCTCCTAACCTCAGGGATATTCAGGGATTTCAGGGTTCTGAGATTTCCAGTGTATGGGACCTCCTACCTTAAGGGTTGGCTCATACAGTTAGGAGAACAGGGCCAGATTTAGGGATGCTATAGGAGGTGACCAGCTCCCTTTTCTTGGTAGCCTGGTCTAGCTGCTACCCCTATCCTTTTTACACTGTACGGTGGGGAGTTTCCACCACTCCCCATCGTGACACCAATATGTACAACAGGAAAACAACTTGTGTTTGTTTTCCTAGCTTGGTGTAGTAACCCCTTCAGTACCGAGTCACTTGTCACGTTAAATCCCAGGCCTATTTTTGCAAATCTGACTTGTCACTTTATGTGGTGATAACTCGGGAATGCTTTTACTTATCCAAGCCATTTTTAGACTGCTTTGTTTTTTTTATTTTTTTTACACTGTATTTCATGTTAGTGATACATTTGAGTCAATCTGTTTTACCTTTATTTATAAAAAAAAAAAAAATCTGAAAAATTTGAATTTCTCTGCTCTAGGCAGATAGTGATTCCTCTTAAAATAGTTATTACTTTTCCCAAATGTCTACTTTATGTTGGAATAATTTTTTAAATGTCATTTTATTTATATAGGATGTTAGAAGCCTTATAATTTTAGAAGCAAGTCTTAAAATTTCCAAAACCCCCTTTGTTAAGGACCAGTTAAATTTTGAAGGAACTTTGTGGGACTTATATAGTAGATGGAAGTAGTATGGATGTTTGATCGCCATTTCACTGGGCTATCCACTATTCTCCATGACCAAAGTAAGGAGGAGTTTGAATATATTTAACAGTTCCACTGCCAATACATTCAAATCCTTGCCTCCTTCCTTCCATACTTTCTTTGGAAAACTTGTAGCTCAATACAGATATAATGTACCCTATTACCACTGAGCCCAGTGATCACAAATAAGTCAATGATGTCATTACTGCAGCTACAAAAACGAAGACCACAAAGGACCATAGGAGCAGCAGCGGGGGAATGGTGATGGGGCTTATATTTTTTTTATTTTAGAGCATTTCCTGCCTACGGAGATGACGTATCCAACTTCTGCTCATTCCAGTGATTAGCTGCAGCAATCACATGATGAATTTGGTGAGGTCACTACTGCAGCTACAGAAACTAAGACCACAGGAACGAGTGTGGCAGCAGTGGGGGAATCGTAGGGGGGAATTTTATTTTTATTTTACAGCATTCTTTGTACTGAATGACATTTGCCCATGGAATCTTTGTTCCAGACACTTGGTGCTGCATGTAGCAGGGACTCTTAGTGGGGGCCTCTAAACATAACCATTCTCATGGAAAATGTTTTCAGTGTCTGTATATTATTGAGACCACTGGGTAGCATCTTGCATTGCTGTGGCTCAAGTTATCATTGTTTCATTAATAGGTGTTTGTTTCTTTTGACAGCTCTCCACAGCCAGGTTTCCAGAACTATATGCTATACAGTAAGCAGGAAGCCTGAGAATTGTCAGTCTGTCTGTTCCAATTTTCACACTGTTTTCATGTTGTTCAAGTGTATAAATGATTTTGCAGGTCTTGTCATATAGCAAGTAAGATAATCAAGTCATTATTTAGTCTATTGTAAGGTGCCTTATTTTTGAACATATGATCACACTTCTGAAAGCAGATTGAGCTTGTGAGAAGCAATTACATATACTTTTATTTTTCTCAAAGGCTCTTTTGGCGATGAAGTATATCAAATTAAGTGAGCATGCAGTAGCATCAGAAGCATCTCGAGCTGCTTTAGCTTTTAGGTGTATTTATTAATCAAGGAAAAATAGAAAAAATATTATTTTCTTAACCCATTTATGACCAGTGGTTGTTGTCAGATTTAGAACAAAAAAATCTGAAATAACTGCATTAATATAACAGCAGCACTTGTGTTACCCTATTATTACAGATTTAGAGAGAAACTGACTTCTTGCACACGACCATATGGCTTTTTCAGTATTTTGCGGTCCGTTTTTCATGGATTAATTTTAAAGTTTTTTATTTCAGTAGCGTTTCCGTTTCCATTCCATTTTGCCCTTCCATTTTTCCGTTTGGTTTCCGTTTGTGATCCATTTTTTGAAGATCGCAAATGGAAACAGAAGCATACAATAATGTTTAAACAGTAAGTACATAAAAAAATTGGGCTGGGCATAAAATTTTCAATAGATGGTTCCGCAAAAAAGGAACGGATACAGAAGACATACTGTACGCATGCATTCCGTTTTTTTACGGACCCATTGACTTGAACTGAGCCACGGTTCATTAATTGCAGGCAATGTCCATTCAGACGTCCATTGAATGGTTTCGGATCCGTTCCGCAATTATGCAGAACGGGTGCGGACCCATTCATTTTCAATAGGGACGGAAAAAATGCGGTCAGCACACAGTGTCCTGTCCGTATCTGCACTTCCGGTCTGCGGCTACGGAAAAAAATAGAGCATGGCCTTTTCTTGTCCGCAGCTGCAGAGAAGAATAGGAATGATCTATTAAGTCATCAAATAAATATCATAATAAATAAATCATCAAATTCTTGCATAGCAGCAACCACAGCCTCTTATACACTGTTCAGAGATATGCACTTTTTTCCTTTACCATAAATCTCCCATTTAAGAAGGGACCACAATTTCTCAATAGGGTTTAGATCAGGTGAGGAAGGGGTCATATCATTATTCTTTCATCTTTAAGGCCTTTACTGGCTAGCTGTGCAATGGAGTACTTCAATGCATGTGATTGAGCATTGTCTTGCATAAAAATCATGGTTTTTCTTTGATGATGAGAGACTTTTTTCCAGTACCACTGGCTGTGGTTTTGGGGGTTGATTCTGAGCCCATCTTCAAAACAAAAACATCAGACTAGTTCATCTTTAATAATTGTAGCCCATAGCAGTACTCCACCTCCATCTTGCTGGCATCTGACGTTTCAACCTATGTGTCTTGTTTGGCAGTGGTCAAGTTTCAGGCTTTCTTACATTGAACATGTCTTTAAGTACTGAGCACCTTGTACTTCTGGGCATTCTGGGGAGGCTACAATTCTGGAATATGGCAGCACTAGAGGATAATGGGTTCCTGGCCCCATCACGTTTGAGTGTTCTCAAATTTGAGTCTTTTCTTCTCAACACGTTTCTTGTGGTCCTGTTGACTATTTTGCAAAAAACGCTTGATGGTTCTGTAATCACGCCTAATATCTTAGAAATTTAAAGAGTGCTATATCCTTCTTAAAGTCTTTTTTTCTTTTTTTTTTCTTCACTTTTCAGAGTCAAATTGCTTTTTTTGGCCCATTTTGTGTGATGAAAACAAGCTATTTAATAGTTATTCATACCTTGATATAGGGTCTTGATCTCCTTATGCCATACCATTCCTCATTACAAAAATACACATCACCTGATATGCTTCAATCTAATAAGTATTTAAGTTTATACAGCTTGAAGTTGGAAAATATGCATACAAATAATGATATGGTAAAAAATACTCACTTGCCTAATAATTGTGCACACAGTGTAGCTCAATAAACTCATATGAAGTAATTACCAGTATTTAACGTGAGTGTTTTATGGTGGATTCTAAGGTTTATGAATAAATAGGCTTAAACAATGGCTAAGTGAATAAAAAGCTTACTAAGCAGTGATAAAAGATATACGGTCTACAGAAAACATTATAGCATAAGATACACATCACATACAGCATAATGTAAAGAAACAATCACTTAACTGGAAATCAATACTTAGGGAAGCTCCTCACCAGCCAACACCTATTCCCTGGGGAGACACGTGCATCTAAACTGTACAAACTGATACAGTGAGATAGAATTACTAAAGCATTTATGGCACTTTTGTGGTACATGCCATATTTGTTCCATAATTTTCAACTTCTTGTGTTTTTATCTATTTTTAAAAAGTGTAGTGTAAAGGGTTGGGGCTTACTGAGGGGAGGAAGAGTCAGTTGTGACTCACCAGAGCCATAACTCATAAATTATAGTTCAAATCTACCACAGCTCAACCTCAAGAAGTTTGCATTATAGTGTACTCAAGTGCAAGTTTCAGAAAAGTTTTAAGGATAACCAGTCAAAAAAATATTTTATTTGTAAAAGTAGAATTAAATAAAATGGTTTAAAGGTGTCCACGGGCTTTCAATTTCAACATATAAATATCTTTTAAAAGCTATGCCAATAGCATACTCTTGACATATATCTACACAATAGAATCCAATAAAGTGCATTAAACTTTAATCTCTATCTCTGAACATATTTTTGGCACATAAATGTATCATACTGCATACAGAACAACATATTCTGCAAAACTGCGCAGATATTGTCCAGTCATCAGTGGGTCACTGACAATCTAAATTACATTCCTCAAAGATTGGCCTATCAGTATTTTAGTGGTTGCCTCATTAAGCCCCTGGGAAGGAATAATGCAAGTCACCAGTACATTCTAAATGGTAAAACTCTGGGTAACACTGACATCGAAAAGTACTTAGGAATTTAAGAGGACAGCAAACTAAGCTGTAGAAACCAGTGTCAAGCAGTTGCTGCCAAGGCCAATAAGATAATGGGTGCATAAAAAGGGGCATAGATGTCCATGATAAGAACATAGTCATGCCACTTTACAAATCACTAGTGAGACCAGACATGGAGTACTGTGTACAGTTCTGGGCTCCTGGGAATTAGGCAGACATAGCAGAGCCGGGGAGGGTACATAGGAGGGCAACTAAAGTAATAACTGGAATGGGTGGACTACAGTACCCTGAAAGATTATCAAAATTAGGGTTATTCACTTTAGAAAAATAACGACTTGGGGAGATCTAATAACTATGTATAAATATATCAGTATATGTCAATACACAGCTCTCTTCCATCATCTATTTATCCCCAGAACTGTGACTGTGATGAGGGGGCATCCTCTGCGTTTGGAGGAAAGAAGGTTTGTACACAAACATAGAGTATTCTTTATGGTAAGAGAAGTGAAACTATAGAACTCTCTTCCCGAGGAGGTGGTGATGGTGAGTAGGGTTGAACGAACCCAAACTGTAAAGTTCGGGTTCGTACCAAACTTTAGGATTTTTGGACCCCGAACCCGAACTGTTCAGTAAAGGTTCGGGATCGGGTTCGGTGTTCAGCGATTTAATGGCGCTTTTTGAAAGGCTTAACTTGTGTGTCCTTAGAAGCCATCACAGCTATACCTACTAATGGCATGGCTGTGATTCGCCAGTGCAGCATGTGACCCAGCCTCTATATAAGCTGGAGTCACGTAGCGTTGCACGTCACTCTGTTCTGAATAGTGTAGGGATAGGATGCTGCTGATGTGAGGTAGCGAATAGGACAGAATCTTTAATCTGAAGTGCTTGTTAACTTAGCGATCTATCTCGATTTTGTTCTGTGGGTGCAGTGCACCATCTTTCCAACCTGCCGTGAGCCCACTGACAGAGAAAACTAACTTTTTTCCGTCCGTTAGTTAGGTGGGCGGCGGTGGCCATTTTATGCAAGTTCTGTGCACCAGCACAGCATATGTGCATTTTTGACGTCAAATAGAAGCTTGAAACACTGCAATTTTCTGGGTTTAAAAAAATCACCCATTTTTGGCAAGACCCTACATCTCTGGCCTTTGCAGCATTTGTCAGTGTGAAATTTAAGCTTGAAATACTGCAATAATTTTCTGGGTTTTAAAAAGGAACCATTTTTGGCAAAATACAAAATTTTGCAGCCCTTACTGCATCTGTCAGTGTGAAATACAAGCGAGCTATACTGCTGTCATATTTTGTTACAAAAAAACACCCAATTAGGGAAAAAATCTCATTTTGCGGCGTTTCCTGCATTTGTCATTGTTAAATACAAGCTTGAAATACAGCAATAATTTTCTGGGTTTAAAAAAGCGCCCATTTTTGGCAATACCCTCCATCTGGGGCCTATGCAGCATTTGTCAGTGTGCAATTTTAGCTTGAAATACTGCAATAATTTTCTGGGTTTTAAAAAACACACTTTTTGGGCAAAATACAAAATTTTACAGCCCTTGCTGCATCTGTCAGTGTGAAATACAAGCGTTATAAACTGCTGTCAAATTCTGTAATAAAAAAACACCCATTTAGGGCAAATTAATAATTTTGTGGCGTTTGCGGCATCTGTCATTTTTAAATACAACTTTGAAATACAGCAATAATTTTCTGGGCTTAAAAAAAGCACCCATTTTTAGCAATACCCTCCACCTGGGGCCTATGCAGAATTTGTCAGTGTGCAATTTAAGCTTGAAATACTGCAATAATTTTCTGGGTTTTTAAAAACATTCTTTTTGGGCAAAATATAAAATTTTACAGCCCTTGCTGCATCTGTCAGTGTGAAATACAAACGTTATATACTGCTGCCAGATTCTGTTATTAAAAAAACACCTATTTAGGGCAAAATCCAAATTTTGAGGCGTTTGCTGCATCTGTCATTGTTAAATACAAGCTTGAAATACAGCAATAACTTTCTGGGTTTAAAAAAGAACCCATTTTTGGCAAAACTCTCCATCTGGGGCCTATGCAACATTTATCAGTGTGCAATTTTAGCTTGAAATACTGCAATAGTTTTCAGGCTTTTAGAAATACACCCTTTTTGGGCAAAATACAAAATTTTACAGCCCTTGCTGCATCTGTCAATGTGAAATACAAGCGTTATATACTGCTGTCATATTCTGTTATAAAAAAAAAAAAACGAATTTAGAAAAATACTACATTGGCAGCCTTTGTGGCATCTGTCAGTGTGAAATACACGCTTTAGATACTGCTGTTATCTTTTGGCACCAAATAAAACCACCCATTTTTCAAAAAATGCTAAATTTGCAGCCTTTGCTGCCTCTGTCAGTGTGAAATACACGCGTTACATACTGATGTTTCTTCTGTTATAAAAAAAAACACCCATTTTGGGAAAAATACTAAATTTGCAGCCTTTGCTGCCTCTGTAAGTGTGAAATACATGAGTTAGATACTGCTGTTATCTTCTGTTATTAAACTAAACACCCATTTTGGGAAAAATACTAAATTTGCAGCCGTTGCGGCATCTGTCAGTGTGAAATACACGCGTTTGTAAATGCAGTTATCTTCTGTTACAAAAAAAATACTCATTTTGGGAAAAAATACTAAATTTGCAGCCTTTGCGGCATCTGTCAGTGTGAAATACACGCGTTAGATACTGCTGTTATCTTCTGTTATTTAAAAAAAAGCACCCATTTTGGGAAAAATACTAAATTTGCAGCCTTTGTGGCATCTGTCAGTGTGAAATACACGCGTTTGTAAATGCAGTTATCTTCTGTTATTTAAAAAAAAATACCCATTTTGGGAAAAATACTAAATTTGCAGCCTTTGCGGCATCTGTCAGTGTGAAATACACGCGTTAGATACTGCTGTTATCTTCTGTTATTTAAAAAAAGCACCCATTTTGGGAAAAATACTAAATTTGCAGCCTTTGCGGCATCTGTCAGTGTGAAATACACGCGTTACATACTGCAGTTATCTTCTGTTTTTTAAAAAACACCCATTTTGGGAAAAATACTACATTTGCGGCCTTTGCTGCCTCTGACAGTGTGAAATACACGCGTTAGATACTGTAGTTATCTTCTGTTATAAAAAAAAGCACCCATTTTGGGAAAAATAGTTAATTTGCGGAGAATGAGGAGAGCGTCGAATAAGGGTCGTGGCCCCGGTCGTGGTGCTGCTGGTGGAGCTCCTGTTGCAGGGAGAGGGCGTGGTCAATCTGTGCCAGATACACGCACAAGTGAAACACCTTCCTCAGGTGCGAGTAGGCGACAGAACCTTCAGCGTTATTTGGTCTGGCCTAATGCAGCTATATGAATGGTGAGGCCAGAACAAGTACAGGCAATAGCAGATCCTTCACATTGTCTCCCACCCAGTCTCCTGCTGAAAGATCAGAGTTAGCACCTGCAGCCGATGTCCATCAGTCTTTCACCTCACCCCCTTGCAAATCAGCCAAGCAGTCTGAGCCCCAAGTCATGCAGCAGTCTCTTCTGCTTTTTGCTGACTCTGCTAGCAGGGTTTCCCAGGGCCATCCACATAGCCCTGCCCAAGAAGTGAAAGAGATTGAGTGCACCGATGCCCAACCACTTATGTTTCAAGATGAGTACATGGGAGGACCACCGCAGCAAGTCTCGGATGATGACAAAACACAGGTGCCAACCGCTGTGGCTTTCTGCAGTGTGCAGACTGACAAAGAGGGCAGGGTTGAAGACTAGGTGGAAGTTGATGTGGAGGACGATGAGGTCCTTGACCCCACATGGAATCAAGGTCATGTGAGTGACCTGTGTAGTTCGTAGGAAGAGGCGGTGGTCGCACAGAGCCACCAATACAGCAGAAAAGGGAGCAGGGTGCAAAGCGGAGCGGCCGTCTCCTAGACTACACCTGCTACTGCCCAATGCAGCAAGGGACCGAGCACACCAAAGCCAGCTCCAAGGAGTTCCCTGGCATGGCAGTTCTTTAGACAATGTGCTGATGACAAGACACGAGTGGCTTGCACACTGTGCAATCAGAGCCTGAAGCGAGACATAAACGTCCTCAACCTGAGCACAACCTGCATATCCAGGCATCTAAGTGCAAAGCACAAGCTGCAGTGGAGTAGACACCTCAAAAACCAAGAAAGGTCTCTGGCTCCTACTGCTTCCTCTTCTGCTGCAGTCTCGGCCTCTTCATCCACCTCCAGAGTGACAGTGGCACCTGCCACCCCGCAAACAGAGGGGTGGCAACACCAACACCTGGGTCACCAAGCATCTCCACAATGTCCCACAGAAGCGTTCAGCTCTCCATCTCCCAAACACTGGAGCGGAAGAGGAAGTTTCCCCCTACCCACTGTCATGGTCTTACCTCCTTGCTGTTCCCTTCGTTTGACATGTGCTGGCGGCCATCTTGGTTTCTGGGTTTTCTTGTAGCCTCCCACCCTGCGGCTCCTCCTTCCCACTGGGAGGAGCTGGATGCCTAGCTCATATATATAGGAGGTCTGTGGCTTCAGTTCCTTGCTTGGTCCCCCTGTGTTCACATGCTTCCAAGACTGCTGCTGCTTCTGGTTCCTGATCCTGGCCTCGTCTGACTACCCCGTTGGTTCCTGATTCCGGCTTCGTCTGACTACCCCGTTGGTTCCTGATTCCGGCTTCGTCTGACTACCCCGTTGGTTCCTGTTCCTGGCTTCGTCTGACTACCCTTCTGGTTCCTGACCTCTGTCTCCGCAAGACCCTGCTTCGGTTTAGCCATCCGTTCGGACTTTGCTTACGGCTTGCTCTTCAATAAAACCTTCTTATTTTCCACTTATCTCTTGTTGTACGTCTGGTTCATGGTTCCATGACATTAGGACCAAGCCATGAATTCTGACGGTACAGGGCCACCCTCGCTACCTACGCTGGTTGCCAGACTTGATCAGCAGGATCACCTGTTGGGTCGGTTCGCTGTGGCGTTGCAAACCCTGCTTGAACGCACGGCTCATTTAGCTTCCGTTGCCGATGGGTCGGTTGTCGCTCCTGGGCCCGCTCCTACTGCCGCTCCGGTTGTTGCGCCAGAGTCTACCCTGACACCTGTTGCTGCGCCTGTGGTGTTTCAGGGTATGACCGGTTCTGCCCCCCTTCCACAGCGCTTTGGGGGAGAGCCAACTCAGTGCCGAGGTTTCCTTAACCAGGTGGGCATTTACTTCGAGTTGCTGCCACATGCCTTTCCTACTGAGAGATCAAGGGTGGGCTTCTTGATCTCGCTGCTCTCGGACAAGGCCTTGGCCTGGGCCAGCCCTTTATGGGAGAACAACAATCCGGTGGTTGCCGAGTTTTCCGGTTTTGTTGCTTCTCTTCGGAAGGTATTCGATGTGCCGGCTCGTGCTGCCTCTGCTGCGAAGCTCCTTATGTCCGTCAGACAGGGTTCACGATCCGTAGCTGAATACGCCATTGAGTTTCGTACCCTGGCAGCAGAGGTGGGCTGGAATAATGAGGCTCTGGTCGCTGCTTTCTCTCATGGTCTCTCGGATGCCTTGAAGGATGAGGTTGCAGCTAAGGACCTACCAGTGGAGCTCGAGTCTCTTATTTCTTTCCTGATTTTGATTGACACCAGACTCAGGGAGAGACCTTCCTTTAAGGAGAGCCTGCGGAGGTCTCCTAACAGATTGGCGCCTACGTTTGCTGTCCCACCCGTGCCTCCCTCTCCTCCCACGCCTCCTGGGGATGACTTGTCTGGGGGTGAACCCATGCAGCGGGGGTTTGCTCGCCTGTCCGAGGGGGAGAGGGTACTCCGGAGACGCGAGGGCCGATGCATGTACTGTGGTCTCGGTGGGCATTTTCGGTTGGCATGTCCGAACCGTCCGGGAGAACGCTCGCACCTGAGGTCCTGTCGGGGGCAGATCTTGGGTGGAGTCTCCTCGTCCCCGGTTTCCCGTGTTGACAAACCACTGATCACGGTTGTCCTCTCCTGGGTCGGGGGCTCGGTGACGACCCAGGCGTTGGTGGACTCTGGTGCTGGTGGTTTGTTCATTGATAGAGTGTTCGTTGCCGCCAATTCCATTCCTCTGCAGCCTCGAGGTTCCCCACTGGCTCTTGAGGCGATAGACGGCAGACCCCTTCTGCCGCCACACGTGACTCATGAGACCCTTCCAGTGGGGATAGCCATTGGTGCCGTTCACAGAGAGTCGGTCTGTCTCCAGGTTATTTCGTCTCCACACTACTCGGTGGTCTTGGGGTACCCCTGGCTCCAGAAGCATAATCCGACTTTCGATTGGAGATCGGTCGAGATCCTCTCGTGGTCACCGCAGTGTGGGGCTAGTTGCATCCATGGGCCTGTCAATTTGCTGTGTACTTCCTCGGACTCTCTGTTGCCTCCTGAATACGAAGAGTACCGGGATGTATTCGATAAGGTGCGCGCGGTTGCCCTACCTCCGCACCGCCCATACGATTGTGCCATAGAGTTACAATCCGGTGCCGTTCCTCCTCGTGGCAAAGTCTATCCACTGTCGGTAGCGGAGAATGAGGCCATGGAGGAGTACGTGAGGGAGGCGCTTTCACGCGGACACATTCGCAAATCCTCGTCCCCGGCAGGGGCTGGATTTTTCTTTGTGAAAAAGAAGGGCGGCGAGTTGAGGCCTTGCATCGATTACAGGGGTCTCAATCGCATCACGATCAAGAACGCTTACCCGATACCCTTGATTTCCGAGCTGTTCGATCGCCTCAAAGGGGCCACGGTCTTTACCAAACTCGACCTGAGGGCGGCATATAACCTGGTAAGGATCAAGGCGGGCGATGAGTGGAAGACCGCGTTTAACACCAGGACCGGTCATTATGAATCCTTGGTTATGCCCTTTGGGTTGTGCAATGCGCCCGCAGTCTTCCAGGAATTCATCAACGATGTTTTCCGTGACCTGTTGCAGCAGTGTGTGGTGGTCTATTTGGATGACATCTTGGTATATTCTGCATCCATGGAGGCCCACATTCTGGATGTCAGACGAGTGTTGCAACGCTTACGAGAGAACAAGCTGTTCGGTAAGCTTGAGAAATGCGAATTTCACCGATCCCAGGTAACCTTCTTAGGTTACATCATTTCCGCTGAGGGGTTCTCCATGGATCCTGAGTAGGTTTCGGCTGTCTTACAGTGGCCCCAGCCCAGTGGGCTTCGTGCCCTGCAGCGCTTTTTGGGCTTCGCCAATTATTATCGGAAGTTCATCAGGGACTTTTCCATGCTAGCCAAGCC
This sequence comes from Bufo gargarizans, assembly GCF_014858855.1. Classification (NCBI taxonomy): domain Eukaryota; kingdom Metazoa; phylum Chordata; class Amphibia; order Anura; family Bufonidae; genus Bufo; species Bufo gargarizans. Next base: position 276,088,834 of record NC_058081.1, on the reverse strand, counting down.
TCTCACGGATCTGACCAGGAAGGGCAGTAATCCTCAGGTCTGGCCGCTCGAGGCCATCCGAGCTTTTGAGGCTCTAAAGTCCGCCTTTGTGTCGGCTCCGATTCTGTCGCATCCCAACCCTGGGTTGCCTTTTGTCCTCGAGGTGGACGCGTCTGAGACGGGAGTAGGCGCCCTCCTGTCTCAGCGTAGAACACCAGAGGGTCCTCTGCTTCCTTGTGGGTTTTACTCCCGGAAACTGTCTTCCGCGGAGTGCAACTATCAGATTGGTGACAGGGAGTTATTGGCCATCGTGCAGGCCCTCAAAGAATGGAGGCACTTGCTCGAGGGCTCGGTGGTTCCGGTTCTCATCCTGACGGACCACAAGAATCTGACCTACCTCTCTGAGGCCAAGAGATTGACACCACGTCAGGCCAGATGGGCTCTGTTCTTGTCACGTTTTAATTACGTGGTCTCCTACCTACCCGGCTCCAAGAACATCAGAGCGGATGCCTTATCACGACAGTACTCCGAGCTGTCCGGGGAGGAGTCGATTCCGACTACGGTCATACCCCCGAATCAGATCCTGGCCGCTATTCGCACCAGCCTGACTTCTCCTCTGGGTGAGCAGATTTTGGCGGCTCAATCTGGTGCTCCCTCTGGGAGACCCAACGGCAGATGTTTTGTGCCTGAGGAGTTGCGCACTCGGTTGTTGCGAACCTACCATAACTCCAAGGCCGCGGGGCACCCTGGAAAGAATCAGCTGTCCTGGGCGGTTTCACGTCTGTTCTGGTGGCCTTCTCTACGTTCCGACATCGCCGCATATGTAGCGGCATGCTCCGTTTGTGCCCAGAGTAAGTCCCCTCGGCACCTTCCGTTGGGCCTTTTGCAACCCATAGCCACCGGGGAGCGTCCATGGTCACACCTGGGGATGGATTTCATTGTGGACCTCCCTGCATCCCGAGGCCATACGGTCATTCTCATGATTGTGGATCGGTTTTCCAAAATGTGCCACTGTGTTCCTCTCAAGAAGTTACCCTCTGCACAAGAGTTGGCCTCGATTTTTGCCAGGGAGGTCTTCCGGTTGCACGGTTTGCCCAAGGAGATTGTCGGATCGGGGGAGTCAGTTTGTGTCCAGGTTCTGGCGCGCCTTTTGCTCCCAGTTGGGGATTCATCTCTCTTTCTCCTCGGCCTACCACCCTCAGTCCAATGGGGCCGCAGAACGATCCAATCAGGCCTTGGAGCAATTCCTTCGTTGCTATGTCTCCGATCACCAAGACAATTGGTTGACCTCCTGCCTTGGGCTGAGTTTGCCAGGAACACGGCGGTGAACTCTTCCTCTGGGACGTCTCCCTTCATGGCCAATTATGGGTTCCAACCTGCCGTGTTACCGGAGGTATTCTCTCCCCAGGATATTCCGGCTGTGGAGGATCACCTTTCCGTCCTACGTGCTTCTT